>NW_011967058.1:26885-39889 GCF_000949405.1 Vollenhovia emeryi | reverse complement strand
GGATCGAATAGATGCCAATACACATGCCAATACAAGAATTTACAATTCTGTAAAGCCAATTAAAAGATATCCTTATATAAAAAATGTCGGTAAAACAGAGAGACTCCAGCATCCCCTTAACACGAAAAGAGTCTGGAGATATTTACTCGTAAAACTCCTTTCATTGAAAAAATAGGTAGACTGGATATATGGAATACATCCTGGTGGAAACAATAACCTTGACATTTTTCTGAACGTTCAAATATGTATAAATGTGTAACGCGTGAAGCTATGTAAAAAATATGATTTGGTATTCGAATACATAAGGGAAAGGAAAGAGGAGAATGTAGTTGATGACCGTAATTTAAGGCGGGCATGTATTCCGGTGAAGAGTTTCGCTATGCCTCGGCGCAGAATCGAAAGAGAAACGATACAAATAAATTCCAGTTTTCTAGGATATAGAGCAAATGTGCAGTGGTCGCATTGCGGTAGGGTAGGTAAGAACTCTGATTCTACACAGGGTGTCCCAGACATATCTCGCTACCTTTCAGCTAGGGACTGTTCGATCAATATGGAGCCATTTTTCTTTTCTTTTCGCGAGGAGGTAAAAAGATGGTGACTCTCTGGAGTTGCAAGCAATTAGACGTGATTGGCCCTTTGAAAAAGTCAGTTGCGCAGAGATTTATAATAAAAGGCAATTACAATTTACCTTCCGTTTAATTTTCCAATTGTAGCGCGTACTTTGATACAACATTTTCGATATATTAAAACGATTAGTATTCGTTATAATGCGATACAGCTCGTTTTATGGGTCGTATAGTAAAGTAAAGTTTTCAGAGGGAAAAATTCCCGTCGACTGAGAACTGATCCAGAAATTCATAAGTGAGGAGCGATGTGGTAGCTACATACGGGATACCCTGTGTACCTTGTAACTTCCCTAACGCGCAGTTTGCAAACTCAACCTCTGGGACGGCAGCCAAAAGCGGTTTATCTCCGCGCGCTCCTTCCGTTCGTCCTAGAAATAAATTAAGAGTCTGCGCATGTAACCTA
The DNA here is from genome assembly GCF_000949405.1 of Vollenhovia emeryi. Classification (NCBI taxonomy): domain Eukaryota; kingdom Metazoa; phylum Arthropoda; class Insecta; order Hymenoptera; family Formicidae; genus Vollenhovia; species Vollenhovia emeryi. The sequence continues at coordinate 38,860 of NW_011967058.1, read as the reverse complement.
TAGGAGGTCAGTTGCCCACATCCATCATCCAACACGGACGTTTGACACGCACTCGCGAGATATTGACTGGGGTGGCGAGAAGCTTTACGCTCAAAATGCTGGTTCAATCACATTTTCAAATCATATTAATAGCATAATTTTAATGTACATGTTATCGCATACGATGTAAATCGTACTATTTCTTGACTGGGTGTTAACTTAAATATAGCATCAATTGTTGCAATAACAAATGTTTGCAAATTAATAAAATTCGTACGGCTTAAATGTGATAAACACAAATTTGAAGGGATAAAGGACCACGAGCCGTGACAGGGTGTTAGTGCCTAAATATTTTATATTTTAAAATTACGAAAAATATTGCCCCAGACAGGGTTTGAACTTGGACCACCCTCTCACTAGGCGTCACAACCAATTCGACCACCGAGGCATGTGGAAATATTCATCGCAATAAACAGTCTAATGTCGATTCCCGAATGCCACCTATCGTGACAATATTCGAAACGAGAACTGCGCGCCGACTTAAAAATCGTCAGTCTTAAATAAAAACTGTTTTATTGCAATAAACCGTAATAATTAATGATAGCGTAACAAGTAGAGAGAATATTTTTACGAGGAACAAGTATATGGTTCTGAAAAACATAATTGAATGTATATCAAATAGCATACGTAGATCAAGTCTCTTCCTATCGTGATAAAATTTAAATGTTGTAATTTGTGCTTATGATATATAATTGTTGCACATACTAATTTACTGTGTAATTTTATACGTCGTCGATTTAAGCAAATAGCCGCGAGGTGAACAATACTTTATTATATCGCAAGTACAAATCACCCATTGAGCGAGAAACAATTTCGGAACTCCTACGGAGCTTAAACGATCGATGCTGCGAAAATATCGGAGAGAGAGCTCAGTTACGTCTTCTTTAAATTCCTTTCATCGGATTTTACCGGAGAGTATGGAATTCCACGGTTGCTCTCTTTCGAGGCGACCCTTGCTATCTTTAAACAGTCAGCGATAGTGATGACCGCCTAAGCGGATTTTCCAACGATACAAATTAAATTCAATTATCTCGTAATGATGCTTTTTAATAATTTCACAAAACAATTGCAAAACAAATGATACTCCTGAGAGTCTCATAGCGAATATTGAAAAACAGCGGAATATCGGATTTATAACGAACGTTAAGTGGCTCAAGTATGAAGTGCTCGATAATTCTATCTAAAGAGTTAATATTTGCGCCGACATCCGTCCCGTTGGTGTATTATATCATTGAACGTTTTGAAAATTTACAGCAGATCGGCGAGTCATCAACTCTCGGCGACCGCGCTGTTGGGTAGCCCTGATGGATCGAGGCATCCACTCGACGTCTGCGAGTTCACCGAAGAGGATTACCGGCATCAAAATGGCAACGGTAATAACGGTCATTACCAAAATGGCAGGTCGGGCACCGGTATATGGGAATGTCTCATAAGCTGCAGAAAACGACTCGATCAACAATTAGCACGAAGGAGGGTAAGTATCTCACCATGTATCCGCGCTCCTTAATTCTCGTGGGACGAGTAGAAATGAATGGCTAGATCTAGTAGATAGACGATCTTCAATAAATAAGAGTCTTGCTAAGAAATTACATCCGATAATAAATTTCGGTGAATTCTAGAAAAGGTATTTAGAAGAAAGTTCTCTATTATGAGGCAGGTTTCTAATATGAGGTAGCAGGTTTTCAACACCCAAATTCAATCACAAACCCCGCTATCTCATATTACAAGTCTATCTATACTAGGGGACTTTCCTTTATTATATTTTAAACGAAACGTTAAATTAGTAACATAACTAATCACACATTTAATAAATGGAAATGAAGATAAATATATGAAAATATATAAGAAATTCAGTGAGCACATAAATTCTTCCTAAACTGATATTTTCATCGAATTTCTATTACTTTATTATAATTGCAAGCTATAAATGTAAAGAATTAATTGAAATATCCCAGAAATGCGTTAGATATCAATATCGCGTCCACGATATACAATAATGTCGTCATTATTTTTAAGTTTTAACGCGCGTTTCAATTCGATTCGAGTGTCAATTTATTAATAAAGCTCCTACTTGGAAATGCGTGCCAAGTGTTTTATCTTGAAGGAGCGATTATAATTTTAGACAAGCGCGCTTAGAAACGGAATTGGCTGCACGCCACGGTAACACTTACCGAATTATTAATGATCTTACAAATTAATTCAATTATAATTGATTCTTTAAACTGCTACTAGACCATTAACCATTGAACCCATTTAACGCGTCAAAGCGATTGAGAGGGGGGGGGGTAATATGTCAAACGGGTAACAGTATCTGAGGGCCCTCTCAAGCAAACGACGGGGCATGACGGCTACATAACGAAGCGTATTTCGCGAACTCGAGTATGCTTTATCGGTCACTGTCAAGTTCACGATGTGCATGCCCGTAGCTGCGGTCACGCTATCCTTTCGTAACCACTAAAACCGAAGTACCGGTCGCACTGTATTTACCGTTCTGGATGCGTTTCACCCAGAGAAACTTATGATTTCGCGTCTCGCGTCTGACAGCTTATTCATGACGCCTGCTTCAAGTAGTAACAAGCGTAATTTGCGCTTACGTTTTAATCAAGGCTACACGATAACTCAATCGGATTGTAAGGCTGTAGAAGAGCGTGAAATTTATATTGTCGAGCCGTGTTATTCATTGAAGAGTCATCATCGAAACTCACGATTTTCCTCTTTTATAAGCTCCTATGTAAAATGGCTGCAACAATTTAATGCTTTGTTATATACACGCCAATTGCAACAATTTAGTAAATTGTTGAATCACTACAATTACGAGTTCGCTACAACTTTGATGAATTATTAATGTTTCAACGCGGAGAAAGAAAGAGAGGCAAAGAAAAAAATTGTCACAAGAATAATTGTCCGAGGACAAGTTTCTTTTTCATATTATATTGATAATTATAAAGATTATGATTTATTCATGCAACCTCGCGAGCAATCTGTTTAGTTTTCCTGAATACTGCACGCGGAAAGAAAAATGTGGCTGCCGTAGCTAAAAACTGCATGTGGCAACTAAATTTATTTTTTTTTGTGTGTGTAAAATATGGACAGCTAATATTTAGTTGTGATAATTAAATATTTTGCTACTCCGCCTATTGTATTGGGTGCGAGAGCAAACCGTTTGCTGTGCTTTAGTAATTTATAGTTATGGCAGTAAAGTATTTTTACCAAACCACGATTACCTATGGTAGAGAGAAGTTGTTTTTTTTTCCGTGTGCCACTAATACGGTTGTTTGCACGCAATTAGTGGTAAGTAGTGCCATTACTACCTGGTTCGTTAGATCACATTTCTCGACGTATCGCAAGGTTGCGAAAATTATGACAAACGAACAGATTTGCGTATCGCTAAACCTTCGCCCCGTTATATACGATATGTGTATTATTTTAATGAACAGGAATTACCTCTCTCGGTCGTGCACACGCACGTGGTTACATTTTTATAAGCCTTACGGGGCTATTTATATTTTATCGTAGGGTTTAATCCGCCAGGGACAAAGTTCATGGCCAAATCGATACGGCCTTCTACCTTTGCTCGTATTATCTACGCTAGAGCTATTGCTGCGTGATAAAGACCATAATACGTATCGTGACTTCTTCTTCCTGGATAGGGAAGCTCTATTACCCGAAGCCCGCTTTACAAGGCGTATAATTGAACAGTGTTAACTAAACACGAATTTATTCACTAGGTGGCAATTTGAGTAAATTCAATTTAGAATGCAGTGCTATATTACTCTCTGTCCCAATTGCATGTACAATATAATCTCGCTTTTAACGTTATAAGATTAATTTAATTTTACATGATATTGCGGCAGTGTGAAACAATTAAATCGAATGACGGTTTAAAACGTTTTCGAAAAGTTCTTCAAAAATTACAGAAAAATGTGAAAAAAATTCCAGGGAGCATATTTTACTCGCTCCATTTAATTTATTATACAAATCGCCCTTCAAAGATAAAAACTGGTCGGTTATTGAAAAATCAAATTAAATGAAAAGATATGAAATGAAATAAAAAAGAAATGAAAAGATTTCTACAAAGTCGCTATTTTTTTTTTTCTAAACGCTTTTTGTATCGGCGCAGCTTTTCTACGCCTCTGTATAGAAATCCGCCTCTTGGGAGCACAGTCAGTTCAGCGTCGCTACTTTCAACGCCTCGCTCTTCTGGAACCGTTGAGAATCAAGCCCCACTTTTTGAAATGAAAGAAAACGTGAGATATCAGGAATTGTTCTCTTCCACAATAATGTACGTGAACGCGTTGTATTATAACTTGTACGGCAAGCTAAGTGGGGAAATTTTCGAGCATCTTTCTTATAGACCGCGCCAAGTGATTTTCACATTTTCCTATATCTCGAGAAGTATGGCTTGGTTTTCAACGGTTCGAGAGGGGAGCAAGAAGTTGAAAGTAACGGCGCTGAACTCCCAGGTGGCGGATTTCTATGAAGAGGGCATAAAATACTTGTGCCCCGGTGTATAAAGTGCTTAGAAGAAAGCGGTAACGATTATGTAGTAAAGCACGGAGGTACGTAGATATTTCTTTGTCAATAATAAACCTCTTTGTCTTAATTAGTTCTTTTTCCTGACCACGCTTACTTCTGAAATATCCCATACAGTATCGCATGTCTAAAAGGCAACTTTAAGACGTCTTTAATTCGTCAACGCTTTTTTTAGCGCTGTAAACGGAACATTTTTGACATTTCTCCCTGAAAGAACTTTATACAAAACGACATTTCTATATATTAATATGTAGAACTAATTAATATAGGTCGAGAGGTAAACCGCTGACCAAAATCATGTTCACCAATGCCTACCAGTGCCCAGTGGGCAGTTTTACTTTATCTATCTTATTTGAGCTTAATATGCCCCAGCTAGGCCTAATGCCCGAACTAGTGCCCAAAAATGCCTCGTAATGCCCAGTAATGCCGCAAATCTGTACACCATAATGCTCTATAGGTGCACGGGGAGAGAATTTTTTCTTAAACTTTATCCCGAAAATGATGCGATCGTGGGACAACATGGCATTTTGAAGAGCTTGGAAGATGTTGAAATTGTACCGTACATTTTACTAGTAAAATGTATACCAAGTACAATTACTAGTAAAAGTGGAAAAAGTATCACAACGTTCTACAAAATGCCATGTTGTCCCACGATTGCATGCCTTTCGAGGTGGACTTTCAAAAGAAAATTCTCTTCGTGTATAGAAACTACGTGTCGTACTTTGTAGAATTATATTGTAAGTCACAAACAACGAGCTTTATAATGATCGTATTAAAATTATCGTCTATTAATATTGCCTGTATTAATAGTGCGTGTAATTTCCTCTTTGACTTGCCCATACGCTCTTGAACGTTACATCTCCGCTTTAGAGGGCCGTTATTAACTCAATGTCAATTTCATGAGCATCGATTTCAAGGTCTCATTGGGCGTGCGGCTCTGACTATAATTGATATGAGGAAATGTGCTGGATATCCAATAAATAGTCCAGGTACAAGGATGCGTGCGATCGGCGGAAATTCAAGGACTTATCGAGATAAGGTGCTACATCACGCGATGTAAATTTTATAGACGAGCGATTTAAAAGGACGATAAATGATTAATAAAATTTCATTCTCCTCCCTGCGGTGGGAAAGTTCCGAGGTCGTAAACTTTTAACGGGCCTTTGTGAGGCTTGCGCGATAAATAAATCAGCACGCGAAGCAAATAGAACGTGCAAAGTGCTGAAATGCTGCCATTATTTTGTGTGACCCAGGTGGAGCAGGGCTTGAAATTGTACCGGGCTCATAAACAACAAGCCGCGGTTAGGAAATGGAGGGGCGCTTTGAAGAGCATCAGACACCGCGAGGATAAATTTGCTCTTCTCGGTTACTTGTATCAGGCGTACATGGATTGGGGCAAATACAGGTAGATCATGGTACAAATTGTACTGGTTTCTTTTCCATCTTTGTACGCGCTATTTGTACGCAAGCCAAGTACGCGGTGTTATCCATATTATTTTAAAAATCCAGAGAAATGCGGGAGTTTAAGCGAATCAAGCCGGAAATTAATTTCAATACGAAAAGTATATTGTACCGCATTAAAAATTACTACGTTAAGAGCACTCGATATATTTCGAAGATAGTTGCCAGTTTTATGACCGTTTTACCCTCCTTACGAGAGTGTCGCCCTTTCCAATATTAATACTGCGATTCTTCCATCGAGCAATTTTTCTTTTTAGAGACAGCATTGAATTCGGTAACAAGCAATTGTGCATTTCGGAGGAATTGGATTCGCCAAACATGCGGGCGGAAGCGTATTTGAACTTGGCCAGGGCTCACGAGAGATTAGGCGCCCTGGATAGAGCGTTAGATTACGCTCGGCACAGGTTTGAGCCTCTTTTATTTATTATACGGTCTGCACGAATGATGTAATGTTAACGTTTTCGAGAAATGTAAAATAGACGTGTACACGGAGAGAATTTTGTCCCGAAATTTATCCTGAAAATCATGTAATCGTGGGACAACATTGCATTTCGAAGAACTTTATGAGCGTTTATTAGTAAAATGTGTGATAAAATTTCAGAAAACTCCCATAAGGTTCTTTAAAGTGCCGCGTTGTTCCACGATTGCATGACCTTCGGGATAAACTTTGACAGAAAATTCTCCCCGCGTAACGTACGCGGTGTATCTGTATTTCTCTGCTATTGTGATTATTGATAAAGGGTCGAAATGTGCCTAATGCGATTACTCGGGCTCAGTGGTGGCAATTTCAAATTTGAAGGGGATAATCGAATCCTTCGTTATTAATAGACAAATTGTCTAGGCGATAATTGTATTGACTATTTCCATGTGTACATGTGTGTGCGCTAATATCAATCATCTTGCATTCTCGCAGCTTGTATAACGAGTGCGATCAGTGCGCGACTGCTGGATTAGTTCACTTAACCGTAGGCAGAGTCCACTTAGAGCTAGCAGGATTCTGTAAAGCCTTGGAAGCGTTTCAAAGAGCCCACAAAATCGCTCACTCCATTCAAGATCCCTCCTTAGAACTGCAGGTAATTAGATCCCTTTGTCTGCTAGTTCCCTCTTTCGCACGAGTATGTAAGCGCCCAAGTTATTGTTGCGACGTTTGTTAATGAATGGACGGCGCAGCGACGATTAGAAAAGCGGCAGCTGCAGTGACTCGCGAGATGAGCCCAACTCGTTTCTCCTTCATCGCCTAATCTTTACTTCATTTCTCGAACAGTCGATTAGCTGCATCTTTAACACACTTGCGTCGTGCACTCGGCGCTATCTCGTGCATATCAGTTTTGTATATTTTCTTTTATGTTTACAGAGGAAAGTCATCTATTATGACATAGGGTTCTAATATGAGATGGTACATTTTCAACGTCCAAATTCCAATCTTTCTTCGCAACGATCTAACAATCAATTTTCCACTAAACAGATTTCATTCCAAAGGGCAATAAATTCACCAACAGGTGATGCCTATTAATGCCTATCTCATAACAGGGGACTTTTTCCTCCATATGATTTATATTCCCAAAAAATAGCGTCAAACTTTGTTTCGTAAAGTAACAAGTTTATGAGGAAATATTTTATTCTTCGCTCCGGAAACTTTTGTAACGCCGAGACGCAGCGAGAGAAAGAAGATTAGATCGCAATGAAAAAATACTTTTGCTATTACGTTCTCCTCTTACTTTCATAAAATCTATTCGAAGTAGGACACGCGTAGTAATTTTCCTTCGATGATCTCTTTATTAGTTCGTCCGCCCATGATGGCGACTACCCACTCTAATTACGTGGGATTTCTTTTCCAGGTGTACGTCGGTCTGTCGGAACTCTTCTGCAGATTACACGACGCGGATAAGAGCGCGAGATACGCGGCAAGAGCTTACGATCTTTCCAGGAGTTTACAGCTGGGAGATCTGAATTCGCGTCATCACAGGGCGGCGTTACTACAAATGGCCGCGGCGCTCAGGAAAAAGGGCGAGCTGGGCGACGCTCATGATTACTGCTCGGTAAAGTTTCAGCTTGAAGTTTCGCGGGAGAGAGCGCGAGAGAGAAGAGAAACTTATGACGTTCAGATCAAAGATAGGAATCAGCGCGAAACTGTGTCCCGCCCGGTGGTTTAAATCAAAACGATATTGCAAATGTTTCCGCGAACGTCACTTTGGGATCTCGCAATTCTTCTTCCTCAATGACACATTCGTTATTTTATTAAAGACATTAGTGTCTTCGAAGAAGAAGAAGTTTTGTGCAAGTAGTCGCGCAATTCATCGGGGATGTTTCGCACACGTAGAAAAAGTATGTAAAATTACATACATAAATAAGTGTAGTGGATTACACTATTAATAAATTTGTGTACTTGTTTATACATGATGAAAAATTACAAAAAACTTGTAAAATTTACACAATTAAAAGCAAGAAGTTTACTTGTTATATAAAGTAATAATTTTGCCCACGAGGTGTAAATTTACTGGCGTATGTAAATATACACCTTTAATAGATGGTCCCAACATTACCCACTGTAAGTGTAATTTTACAGTGCAGGAAAGATCGTATCGACTAATCGACACCACAATAATACGATTAATCAGTGATATCAACATTTCTTTGCATTGTCCACAGGAGGCAACGAGGCTGTCGCTGGTTTCTGGCGACCAAGCCAGTTACGCTCGAAGCATCCGTATTATGGGAGACATTTACAGGAAAAAGTCGGATATAAATGTGAGTAATTTGCACTAAGTTAGCGGTATGCCCTTTCTCTAGCTTTCAGACAAATCTAACAGTGATATCGCGAGTGCTTTTCTCGCCCAATTCTTTTCCATTAACGTCAGTAACAAGTAGACGTTATACGCGAGATTCTCGTGCGTAAAGTTTGCGTAGTGCACGTAGGCGAAAAATAAAAGCAGTTCTATTGAGTAAATTGCATCCAAGCTATTGATTGAGCCTACTTAGAAGTCCATCGCATTAGCCGTTATCGAGATCCGATAATCTAAGGACCTCTCAACTCGCGTAAAGATACACGGTCGGTCTCGCGCGCACGGTATTCGCTATGTTTGTACTTGACGCGAGACACGATCCACACGGAGAGACCGATATGGTTACCACATGTTTAATTAGGGTTGGCACAACCAATAGTAATATTTGGGACAGCTGTATCTGTGGTTGTGATACGCACGTTGGTAAGATAAGTAGTGGAGACAACTATATGCGTTTTGTGCAGCAAACTTAGTGGGTGCTGCAACACAAAACAATGTAGATGCCCCTACTATTTTATACGGTAACACTTGAATTTTAGTTATTTTTGCCGGTCTTTCCGTGCAGTGAGAAATGATTCGTCGATCGATGTCGAAGCGATCATCAATTTGAAGGTGCCGATGTCGATTCGGCATCTTCTCGACATCGAGCGACAAATCATTTCGCACTCTGGGTACCGGATCTCTTGATTCATCTTATTCGGTACAAAGCACAGTGGTAGTAACGTTTAAAGATCTTTCCCTTTTCAAACATCCGTGTGTGTAAAAGCTGAAACGTACGATCGCGCAATAGGAAGTAACGCCGATATATTTATTTGCATATTGCAAATTAAAACAGATAAATTTTTTATCAGCATTCACGCCAAGTGCGACGATGCTATCAGAACCGTTCACAGCCTCATTGTTCGTTCCAACATTGTTACGGTACTGTCATCGGCGATAAAAAAATGCCATAACTGAAGCGTGCTTTGCATGTCACGCGTGTCACAAAAGCGATTTTAACACTGTGCCACGCTTGCAACGCGTACCGCTTTTGTTTTGTTTTGTTGCTACAAAACCCTTTGAGCATTGTTGAAAAGTGAATGGCAAAATTTTGATGAAACATCCACTTAGAAACAAGGGGGACTATCGAGAGCGTTACATTTGTATGATTGTATTAAATTACGATTCCATAAATGTTTCTATAAAAGGAGCGTATTATAAAAGACAACATGTCTTTCATATTTTACACTCGTTTATATTCACGTGCTTGTATTTCTATTTAGACACATTGGTACGTATAAATTGACGGTGTATATTTCATTTATAATCTTACATTTCTATTCAATGTATTATAAATTTATACCATAAAATAATCTCGATATTAATGTTATTATATAGCAGCAGTGGTAACAAAAATATACGGCAATTATAAGCCAGAGAAAAGTAGGAACAATCTGTAATTCTGAGATTGTTCGTATTCGATAGAATACGCTTGATTATAAATTTTGCTAAAATTACAAACAGATCTCGTGCGCGAAAAGCTGGGGAATGTATATCTGATCATTTCAGTAATTTTATCAAATGTCATGTAATTTATTAAATAATTTCGTTATTATGACGCGTTAAGTACCCTGTATATTAAGCTTCTACCTGTCCCGACGAATAAAGCCACACCTATAATATTTATATAGGTAGAGGAAAGTGCTCTGTTATGGGATAGGATTCTAATATGAGATAGTGGGTTTTCAACGTCCAAATTCAATCACAAATCTTTTTTCGCAACGATTACGCTATCTAACAATCAATTGTCCATGAAAACAGAGATTTCACTCTAAGGCCAATAAATTCGTGGTGGAACCAACGAATGATGCTTATTAATTTAGCGTAAACTCCGCTATCTCATATTAGGAGCTTATCTCATAATTGTACTTTTCTCTACATAATAAAATAATACTACAAACGCTGATGCTTGTTTCATTTGCTGCCTGCGCGAATGCCAAATGCACATGATTGCGCTTTCGTGCAATAGAAGCCGCCTGTTGAATTTAATCTGACTTTTAGTTGGCGATCGCGATGCAGTATATAATTAGCCTTTAGTTAACGCATCGTGTACGCCGGTCGGCTTGTTAGAGCGATAACATCGGTGAGATAAAGATGGACATTTTGCAGAAAGCGTTCCGACAGTATGAGAGCGCGATGGGCTCGGCGGCCGCGACCGGTGATCGACTATGCCAGATGGAGGCGATGGACGGCGCGGCGAGATGCCTGGAAGCCCTCAGACTCCAGCACAAGATATGCAATTGCAGACCCCTCGAGTTCAATACTAGGCTCCTGGAAGTGGCGGGATCGGTTGGCGCCAAGGTAAACTGCCAATACAGATCACGGATCGTGATGCATGTCATTCGTTCCATTTCACAGAAACACAGAGAGAGAGAGAGAGAGAGAGAGAGAGAGAGAGAGAGAGAGAAGAGAGTCAGAGAGCGATGTACTGTGAAATCAATTTCCTCCCTTCTGCCAGACGTGAAAGCTCGAAAGTTTTTCTCCTTTTCTTTAGTCTATGAGGATCAATGGAAAGCAAAATAAATGGAGTGAAGTTTCGCTGATTTTCAACGAGTCGAGTGCGCCGAAGGGAAGGTTAATTCCATCGATATCAGAAATTGATTTAGATTCAGCACGGGATACACGTGAACCTGATTAACTCCTGCCCCGGGATTGCACTTTGATAAACGAAATTTCATGCTTCTTATCACAAATTTCGTGACATCATAATCGAGGATGATCCAAACATATTTAAAGATTGTAGATCTTTATCGCCGAGATTGTAGATTTAAACTGGAATTGGTAAATTTTAAGTACAAAAGCATTCGCGCGGATAATGGAAAAAGTTTCGTCCGTGGATAGAAACGGGAATGCGTTGCATGCATTGTTTATCCATACATCTAAAGACTTTCGTGAGTTCCAATGAAATACCGAGGGAGCTATCGACACTACAGCGCCACCGGTACGTCGCACAAGTATTCCATGCATATATTATCGCACTCACACCACGCGCACCGAATCCTCCCGCTATTTGTGTCTACGAATCAATGGAGCCGGTTCTCCATTTTGACGCTGTATACAGGGTGAGTTATAACATTTGTCCACGAGCTCGTGAGAAAGTAGAACGGATCGAGATGAACA
>NW_011967058.1:23551-26746 GCF_000949405.1 Vollenhovia emeryi | reverse complement strand
CTCACCCTGTATACGCGCGCACGCAACCAATAACGTAAAATGTGCAGCTTCCCTACGGAGCTCAATAATGAGTATTGTTAGTCCGCCTGAATTAAAACGGCGAGGCATTTCGCTATTTATAGTTTATTACCGTATCGTGTCTTTTCTGCATACAATGAACCGGGGGACTGTTAACCGAGGAATATTAACGAAACGAGAATAAAGACTTATTGTCGTCAGTAAATAATTAACCAATGTAAGAAATTAATAGCCGGGCAACTGGCAAATTAAATTAATTTATTGAGAAAAATATAATCGCAATAAATTGCTTTCATTAGAATTTGCCTTATCTTATTTCATCTTATTTATCTTGTTTTATCTGATTTTACCTTGTTTTATCTCATTTCAACTTATTTTATCCTTATAATGCCCCAGCAAGACCTAATGCCCAAAAAATGTCTAGTAATGCCCACCGCAATACATTGACGCAATATGGGGAAATAATGTAAATCTAAAAAAAATATTCACAATATTGGTCCAATGTTGTAACATGGACGCCTTCTCTTATTTAGCAATATTGGTTTAATATTGTATCAATATTAGACCAATATTCTTATTACATCGTTAAATATTGGCCAATGCACTTTCAATATATCTAATATTATATAATTATTATCGTGTAATATTTACATTTATTTTATCGCCATGGGCAATATTGGCTTTACATTGGACAATGTCGGCCAATATATGCACTTCTAATATAACATTTCTAATAGGACCAATGTTTAGCCAATGCACTGTGCTACTAGGGTAGCAGTAATGCCGCAAATCTGCACACCACAATTGCCCTCGGCGATTTACCTCTCGGTTGAAACTAACAATAAGATTATGAAAATTTGGTTGATTACAGCTTCTAGTGCGAACTGTCAGGTCCAGATTGTCGAGAATTTACGGGTCTTTGGGAGACGAGGAGCAAAAGGGACATTTTGAAAGATTGGCGATTGCGATGGAGGAGGATTTGGAGTTACGATGCGGAAGCTGTAACGAACCTTTCGGTCTGGAAGCCGATTCCCTGGAAGCGTTACCTTGCTCTCACATATTACACGCTCGGTAAGACACGCGGAAAAACTTGAAGACTACTTTTCTGTTAAGAAACAGATGAACTAAAGCAGGAATCAAGTATAACGTTTGGAGTCAAGTATAATGTTGAGTGAAATTCTAATTGTCAATTCTCGCCAACGAATATTTCTTCTATCCTTATTTTCTCGTGCAACATGCATTTGACAGATGCGCATACGACATCTTGAAGAGGCGCGACAAGAAGAAGAAACGTCTATGCCCTGATTGCCACAAGTCTGTCAGTTCACGGCTGTACCTGCATTGCGAAGATCCTCACGGCATGAATACTCTAAATCATAGTTCCTTGAGCCTGGCGTCGTTGAGGGCCAGCAGCCTAGCAACACTTGAGGACTCTCATGCGACGAGTAGCGTTTAAAAAAAAAACAAACACGCGACGGATTGCGTTTATTTTAATGCGTTGGTATCCGCATGCGATTACGCATTAAGTAATTTTAAGGAATCATAACGTGGAAGATAAGAAAGCCAAAGGAAAGTAGTACGATACAAAAAGATTTAATGGCAATAAAAAGTGCACGCCTCGATCCGGATTGTAAATCTTATTTTCCCTCTTTCCCCAACCAATCTCCATGGTTTTATCAAAGCAACTAGACATTTTTGTCTCTTGATATTTATATAATCAAAAAGCCGATTTTTTTCTCCTAGAAACGTAAAACGGCATAAAATCACTTTCAGTTATTAACTTGTGTTGCAGATATAACAGTTCCTTTTAATTGCGGCTCACGTTTTAAAACCTCTGATAAAAGGTTGCAACCTTTCTGAGCACATAGCTTTATATACACAATAAATCAACAAATGATATATATTCTAAATATTCTTAATCTTCACATTAAATAATGACGTCAATCTGTCTTATAGCGAATTCGGTTGCTGGCACTAGCGCGCACTGAATGCCCACTAATTGTAAGCTTGTTTACACCCAATTCTTATATTTAACTTTGTCTTAAATACACGGTCAAAAATTATTTAGCCTAAAATAATAATCCGTACGAATGGTGTACAGATCATTTTACTGGCTAAGAAATATTTCAAGAGATATTTAAGATCCGTAAATATAAGAATTGACTATAAACAAGCCTTAGCATGCATTCAGTGCGCCCTAGTGCAAGCAACCAAATTCGCTATCAATTTATACGTTTCCAAGCTCAGACACATGCAATGGATAAAATATTCATGTATATAATATCTTTATATACCTTTAACTTGGATGTTTTATTTTTTATTTATTTATGGAAATAATCACATCCCCTCAGAAAGAAGTTCTAATAACGAGAAAAAAATATTCTTGACATATTTAAATTTATCACAATCTCATGGAGTAAAAAAATCAAACAATATTAATTGTAACATTGAATCAATAATTTCTATTCTCTTTTCTCGAATTAAACAAGAATGATTTACTTATATTGATATAAGACTAACATACTCAACTTTACCCAGAAAACAACTAACAGTAACATAACACGTCAATATTATAATTTTCCATTCTACAATATAAATGTAATATATGTTGTACGTATCAGTTACATCTGTATCGCGGTATATCATAATGATGTTGTCACACAGACTAATGCATCCTCTCCTGGTACATACATAGCGAAAATAAACACGTGGCGATAACGCGATGGACTATTTGTTTAAGCTGGCAAGGCTCTTTCCAGACTCGCTCTCGCCCGTCATAATTAAGAGATGAAATTCAATTGCAAATCTTTTTTCGAGACGATTACACGATCTAACAATGAATTTTCCACCAAACAGATTTCACTTTCAACAGCAATAAAATCACGGTGGAATCAATAGATGATGCTTGTTAATTTAATAGAAACTCCGCTATCTCATATTAGAAACTTGTCTCATAATAGGGGACTTTTCTCTACAACTCGCAAATCTTTCGCGACGACTACACGATCTAACAATGAATTTTCCATCAAACAGATTTTACTTTCAACAGCAAAAAAATCGCGGTGGAATCAATAGATGCTTGTTAATTTAATATAAACTCTGCTATCTCATATTAGAAACTTGTTTCATAATTGGGGACTTTTCTCTACAACTCGCAAATCTTCTTTCGCGACGATT
>NW_011967058.1:6543-22960 GCF_000949405.1 Vollenhovia emeryi | reverse complement strand
CTCATAATTGGGGACTTTTCTCTACAACTCGCAAATCTTTTTTCGCAACGATTACACGATTTAACAATGAATTTTCCACCAAACAGATTTTACTTTCAACAGCAATAAAATCGCGGTGGAATCAATAGATGCTTGTTAATTTAATAGAAACTCCGCTATCTCATATTAGAAACTTGTCTCATAATTGGGGACTTTTCTCTACGACTCGCAAATCTTTTTTCGCAACGATTACACGATTTAACAATGAATTTTCCACCAAACAGATTTTACTTTCAACAGCAATAAAATCGCGGTGGAATCAATAGATGATGCTTGTTAATTTAATAGAAACTCCGCTATCTCATTTTAGAAACTTGTCTCATAATAGGGGACTTTTCTTTACAACTCGCAAATCTTTTTCGATCTAACAATGAATTTTCCACTAAACAGATTTCACTTTCAACAGCAATAAAATCACGGTGAAATCAATAGATGATGCTTGTTAATTTAATAGAAACTCCGCTATCTCATATTAGAAACTTGTCTCATAATAGAGGACTTTTCTCTACAACTCGCGACCGGATAAAAAGTCTGACAATTTATCAAGAATAAAAACACATATATACAAGACGTTCGGCGGGTTCTCGTGCGAATCACTCGAACAGGCGAGTCGAGCAACCGGAGCGACGGAGTTAAACAGTCCGCGAAATGACGTTAACGCGAGAATAATGCACAAACAATCGTACTCACCGCAGATTCGAGTTGATCCGCCGTTGCCCGATGCCTCCTAGACCGCCGCTTCCTCTCAGACTGCTCCATTTCGCGCTGGCACAACGCAACACTCGCGAAAGACGGGCTAATTACCCGAGACACGGCACTCCCGGTGTTAATTGACGCGGACTTCGCTGCAACGGGAACGTGGGACAACCGCGCGCGGAAATACGAGTCGCGTCCGGCGAGGTGGTGTCGCGCCAACGGGAACGTTTCGGCGGGAAAAACTCGCGGAGATGCGCGAGGTTAACTTGACGCGCGTCGCGTCCGACGGGGCGATTTCGCGCGAGCGTTTCCCTCGCCGCGCGTCACGCGTGGAAAACACGGATGTTACTGCACGCGCGAGGAGATACGAGAAATTGGAGGGCTCGGTGTACACGCGACGCGAGGACACGACGGCGCCGCGGCGACGCCCGCCGACCGCGCGTGACATTTCGGCCGGGATTTCCTGGACTTGCGCGTCCCGGTGGATTACCGACGCGCGAGGGTCGGAGTCTACGTCGCGCGATCGTTGAACGGCACAATAGTAAACTTACTGCGATTGTACGTGGCGTGAAATGCGACGACCACCGGCACGAGACCGGTCCGCCGCGTGTCCACGGGCTCCTCGAACGGATCAACATGGCGCCGGTTCCCGGCGGCCACTGCGCGGCGCTGCAACGGCGATGCTACGCTAGTATTCGAATCGACGGCGCGACGCGTCTCGGATAAACGCGTTCACTCGGGAAACGCGCACTTGGACGACGCAACCGACGCACCTTCGCGCGGCTCCCCTCACAATTTCTTCACTCGATATGCATCGTCGAAAGGGTTGCGAGCGCGATTCGGCGAGTCACTTTCCGTGTCACGCACGAGGTAAATCCTTGGAGGAAGACGAAGGCGACGTCCCACGGCACCCGCGGAATCGACGAGCTCGATTGCACGGCTGTGGCGTCGTTTAGTTACGCGGTGGAACGATCACGCACATCGTCCCGCAACACTCGTATCGGCGGTTCGAACTAGAGCTGAAATTTTTCTTCGAAGATTTTCAATTTCGAAGCTTCGTAGAAATTATTCGAGAATTGAAGTTTTCGAATTTTTCGAAGATTCGAAGTTTCGAAGTTTCGAATATTCGAAGTCAACTAATGTATTAACAAGATAAAAACAATAACACATTTTGCAAAATTAATCGTTTTTACTATAAGTGTGAACTAATTAAATGCCAACTAATTAATATCATTACAAGTATAAAAAAACAAATGTACTTTTTGTCGGACACATTTTTGTCCATTCGCTCATAAAAATACAATTAATTCGAAGGAAATAAATTTTCTATCATTAACATTTTATCTTATTAACTATTTCTTTTTACTGCCTGATACAGATGATAAATACAGATGATAAATTAGGTTGGTCTTTGAAAGCTTATATCTTAATGCATTAATTGACTTCGAATATTCGAAACTTCGAAACTTCGAAAATTCGATATTCAAAGTTTCTTCGTTTCTTCGGATACTTCGAAGCTTCGAAGTTGCGAAGCTTCGAATAATTAAGACCACTAGTTCGAACGACAGTACTTCACTCGCGTCTTCTCGACGAGCAGCGGCGTCGCCAACTACGCGAGTCAACGGCGCGTTGGAAAATCACCTCGGTTTCGCTCGCGCGGCGTATCTGAATTAAGTGCGCGGATCCGCGCGAAAAAAATTACGCGATCTTCTCGACAAGTCGCGGCAAAAGTTAACGACGAGACTGCGGATCGCGACGATTACTTAAACGCGATTTGACAAGCGTTAGTGATTTTCGCACGGGACGATCGAGATTCCCGTCGGAAACGATCGCGAAACACACGCGGAACGTCCGCCCCGCGCGACCGATACGCGCCGAATGATTCGACACAATGGACCGTTTTTCGAGGTGTTTACGACGCTACGTCATTTCTCGGAACCGACGCTCGGCTACGGCGCTCGGCGAAAAAAAAAACCGTGACACCGCGCGTCGAGGCGCGACACCAAAACATCGAGAGGCGATGATGACGTACTTTTGAAACGCGAGGGCACTCACTAGCGGGCGAATCGGTCTGAAGTTGGCGCGCTCGGTGGCTGCGCACTCGGCCCGTCGCGCATCCGCCTCTCCCGGCTGACGTTAGCCGCGAGTTACGGCATGGCCGCCATGGCAGCTGATGCCCCGCGTTGCAGCACTTGACGTTTAATCGGAACATGTCATTTTGCAGATTTCGTTTTCACAAATGGCAGACACTTTTTTCGGTTTCGATACCACGCTCGGAGTAAGTATGGCAACGCAACGCCCCGACCGTGAGCGGTTCCCGCGGGCCGGTTCTCGTTTTTCGACGGGGCGCGCGACTGCGAATCCTCCCCCGGATAAACAGTCGCGTCGCGGCCTCGCTTGTCTGGCGAGACGGGGCTCTACGCCTCGCCGCCGGCGACGCGGCGGCCCGGATCGGCGAACGGCGGCTCTCGCGAACTCGCCCGCGGTTGCATCTCGTCGCCGCCGCCCCCCCCCCCTCTCCCTCCCCCCGGGGAAATGATAAAATCGTCCCTCCGTCGCAGGGTTACGTTACGTCGTCTAACCTCATTCTTGTTTTCCTCGCCCTAAAGGTCATTAACATCGCGCGTCGCGAGGCCCCGGTCGAGTTTGTCGGTGGATCCGCGCGTGCCGTCGTGACCGAAGCTCCGTCAATTGGGATTTCACGTTGCGTCCGGGGGTATCGCTTTGCCGCGAGAACGTTGCCACGACCTTTTGCAATGATTTCTACAGTTTCCTTTCTCCCTCGAGCATCCCCGTTCGGTTCTCTTTTACGTCTGGTTTGCGCCGGGTGCCGCGCCGATACTTGCGCGGTTCCAGTGAAAGTTATCGTTCGCTTGGTATGATTTAGGATAACAATCAAGAAGATGGACTGGAATGTCCATTGGATGAAGACGAGCTCGAGGAAGAGGAGTACGACGCGCTGAACGATGAGACGTTCGGTCCCGATGCCGCTATCGGTGATTGGGAGGAAGATCATGAGAAACTTGCCGAAATTACTGAATCAAATCGCCTTCATAATCAGAGTGCAACAAGTAAAAAGGTACGTCGATACTACGTTTTAATTGGCCTTTAAACCTTCGAGGCCTGGCGGGCGCGAAAATCACAAATTGAACTGTTTTGGCAACCACGGGTTGGACTTGGTTCGCCAAATTGGCAGGGAAGCGACAAAATGATGCCGTGGAAACACGTTACGAGAACACTGTCTTACTATTATTGCTTGACTATTGTTGCAGGGACATTAGATCTAAGATATTTCAAACTGTGGGGCCAGTTTCGCAAACGTCGGTTAACTGCTAACCGAAGGTTAATTGATTGTTTCCGTCTCTTCTTGGATAACAAGTTAGAAAAAGATAGGGAGTTGACTGAACTCTCGTCAAACAGTTAACAGACGTTTGCGAAATTGGCCCTTG
Organism: Vollenhovia emeryi; assembly: GCF_000949405.1. Classification (NCBI taxonomy): domain Eukaryota; kingdom Metazoa; phylum Arthropoda; class Insecta; order Hymenoptera; family Formicidae; genus Vollenhovia; species Vollenhovia emeryi. Next base: position 18,776 of record NW_011967058.1, on the reverse strand, counting down.
GTTCAAGTTTCGCACAAACGTGCCAGTGATTGCGTATTTGCAAAGTGATATCGTTTTGAACATTGTGAGACAGACTCCTGATATCAGATAGCGAGTTTTCGACGCACATTCAATTTCTTTTTACGTAACAATTACACGCGCGACCTGACAACGCATTTTCCACCGAACAGATTTCACTCCAAGGACAATAAATTCACGGTGGGAGCAACAGATGATGCCTGTTAATTTAGCAGAAGCCCTCCCCCCCCTCCCCGCTATCTCATGTTAGAAGCATCTCGTATAATAGAGGACTCCCCTCTATATCTGCGATAAATTAATGAAATTATTCTAATGTGTTAATAAACGTTCTCTCAAATGTGTGCTTGCTACTGCGAATTTGTCTCAATGTGTCGAGATCAGTTGTATTGTGCAATTAAATTTGCAATTCTAAATTAAAGCACAGATAATGCAAGTTCTTGAATTTTCAGAAAAGTAATCCATAACAATAGTACGATTTGATGAGTTTCGTGAATCACTGTTTAACGTTTAACACTTGGAGTAAATAATCTTGCAACATATTTAATTCAAACTAAAGTTGTCGTTTTCTGTTATTGCATTATCCAAATTTTTAAACATTAATTACATATGTCATACGCCTTGTGTTTCTTGCAGACTATTTCTAACATAAATATCGAAGATAATTTATCACATTTGGTATTGGATAAGGAAGGAATAGTTCCCCGACCCGGTGTATGGGGTAGTCCCTTGACTTTATCACCTCCGAAGCCACGATTGTCTTTACCAAATGCCTGCACGGTGGAAGAGTTGGAAAGGGGGTTTATTGCAATAGCAAATATGCCGCCACCAGGTCTCAGTAAACCACAAACGCAACAACAGCAGAAGAAGTCCGAGGGTTCGCTTCTCTTTGAGGCCCTTTCTTTGAAAGAGAAGCTTCATCAAGTCAATGGCCTACCTCCACCACGTTTTCCACCAGGGCTGGGTCTACCTGGAGCACATCCTATAGTCTTGCCCAATATAAGACCACCACATCCTCAGTTGATGCAACATCCTAGATTATTAGGCTTAATTAGTAAGTGTAGTTATATTATTGTTAATTAAATATCGCGTTTAAATGTATGCAGGTTTTGTATGTAATTGTTTTTTTGCAAACTATGAATCGATAAGTACTCAGTACATGTAAATCTCCAAATGTTTTGGTAGAGAATCGTGTATTTTATATTTCCGCTCGTGCGTCTAATCTTATCTGTTTTAATTAATACAAAATCTAGTTAATTGTAATTAAAAAATTACTAAATTTTAACTTTGGCAAAAAATTTCTTTATTAATGCTGCTTATCCTTTGCTTTATCAGATCAACCTGGTAATGTGTTACGTTATCCTCCTCCGCATTTAATGTTGCCACAACCAGTTCCAAGGCAAGCTCTTCATGGCTCCTATGGCTTTCCTCCTGTAAGTCGTTTTTTACAGACAATTATGATTACTGCAATAAAATATTTTTACCCTGTTAATGCGCGTTTTCTATTGCATTACAGCAACTACATCCTAATCTAGGAGGTCCGCAGTTCCTTCGGCCGGATCACATGATGCCTGCATTTCCTAACAACCAAGCCAATCATCAGCAACACCAACATTCTTATTCACACTTAGGAAATCAGAGAAACCAGAACAGATCTTACTACCATAACGAACAACAAGCCGGACATCAACCATTTTTTAAAAATAATCAATATCCTCGCAATCATGACAGAAATAATCAACGACCTTATCATCATCAACATTACTCGCACAGCGTTAACGGTAATGCTTCGGGAGAATACGAACACTCAGGAAAACTTGCTATAAAACCTCATGAGAAGCAATGGTTAATTAATATTCAATTATTACAACTTAATACAATTCAACCGTACGTCGATGACCATTATTATGTCGTATTCTGTGATAAACGGAATAGACAACATGCAAATCAAGAACAAAAAGATAAGAAGCACCATAATAATGGATATCATAGGGATCACAGGTATGGTTCTTTTATTTCCAAAATCTATACGTGTAATAACTCCTGATTAATATTTTGCATTTCTTAACGCAAAGACAAATGTGCATTTTTTGTGACAACGTAGCACTACAAAATATACTTCGTACGAAACGTGCAATAATGTTACTTGTTTTATTATAATTGTTTATTGTACTTTAATGATTTGAGAGATTAATAAAAATATCACTTATTTGCTCTGCATCGTACATACAGACTGATTGGAAGTTATTTGTTCTTTAAAGATATTTATAAATTATTTATTATTGTCCTTAATTTTTTTGTTTGACTATTTCTTTAGAGATTGGGAACCGTCACCTCAAGCCTCTTCAAGATCAGCATATACGCCAGCTCAATTTGAGAATTCATTAGGCAAACTTCATTGCAGCAGTGTGACAGCACCACGTAAACTTATTGACATGGATGTCGTATCGAATAGTGACTCTCAGTCTACTTCACAGTCTCAACAGAAGGACACTAAAAAAACACGACAATTACTTCTTGAAATTGAGAGAGTACTGTCAATATTCTAGTATTAGCAAATTTTGCAACGTATTTTTTATTAATAAAATATTATCTTTTAGCTGTATACACTGCAATTCAAGCTTGAAGATCTGAGTAATCCTCTCGCTTCAATTCCGGAACTGCAACAACCACAGGAAGGGGAATCGGAAACAAATGCGACTAAAACTGAACCGGAATTAATAAGCATGATTTTAATATGTATACAACAATTAATACAAGATGATAAATTAGCTAGTATGCTAAGTATTCGAAAAGGAAAGGTAATTTGATGAATAAGGAGTGAGATTTAAAGTTTATAATCTTGTATTTATACGTGTTTGTATCTTGTAGACATTATTACTGCGTTTTTTACCTCACCTGAACGTGACAGAATATAGTAAGCAGTTGAGAGAATTGTGGACTGCGATATTTAAGGGATTAGCCGTGATAGGACGTAGAGATTGTCATATATTGACAGACTTTTATTCCGAATTTCGAAGGTGGCTCGATACGGTGAAAGATTTTGATACCATACTGCGATTAGCACGAGCATTATCCGACTCTGCTACTGTTCATCCTGTTAAAAATAATAGCTTAACATTTGCCCTCCTGAATAAGGTTAGTTAAATGCACAATTAATTATGAGTCTTCCAACGAATGCATATACAGGAAGTATATATATATATATATATAATGATGATCTCTGGGTTACTTGTTCTTTCAGTTTGGTGTGTCTGCAATAGCAGCGATGCTCGAGCAAGCTGAACAATTGTGTGTCACGGATGATTCCCTGCCTTCTGAATGGTCAACTTTTGTAGTGACAATAGTTGAGCTAATTGGTGACTCGTCTCCCTGCGTCGCACCTTGTCAACCAATTACTGCAAATACGCTCAATGAACACCTGAATCGGATTTCTAGTTTAAAACTAGAAAGGTATACAGCTCTAGCGTGCTTGTTGACTGATGCCAATCCGTTACGATAGTCTAACGTTACACAAGTTACTTGAGTTTTTTAAGGTTCGTCTTTTTTTAACATACAAAAAATAAATTTGCTAAAAAAAGGAATGATACATACAGACAAATATTTTAATATAATTACTAACGTTATTGAAACATCCATTGTGTATAATAATATTTCTAAATAGATGCCATGATTTTACAAAGTAGATTAAGTATCTGATGCGGAATATTAAAGAAAGAAAATTTATATATGTATATATATAGGTAGAAATATTGTGAACATTCTGATGCACAATGAGGTTTCTTACTCGTATACATATATAATATCACCTTTCATTGTATATTTTATAAACATTAATCAGTTTGAGCGCATAATTGATAGCATGACAAAGTCACTACATTATCAGGAAACGTAAACATCAGATAAAGTAACAGAGTTACACGCCAAGAAACTTTTATAGCTTTTTTTTTTAAATTGCAGTGCATTTTAATTTCTACTCTGTGTATGATTGGTATCTAATGTTCAACGTAAGACATTTGAAGTTACAGTGCACCTCATTTACAATGATTAAAAGAATTGAGCCATGTCTGTCTTTACAGAATATATCGTATACATTGAAGTAAATGATAATTTCAAATGCCTTACTTCATATTAAACTGCACATCCTATCTTCCTATTCGCTATATTCGTGCTTCTTTTAATTAGAGTATTACATTTTAATGTATTTAAAAATATAAGTTCTACTATTGGTATTTATAATATATACCATTGTATTGATTAATACACATTTGAATTATTTTGGATACTTACAATTAGTATCACCATTTTTATGAACCTATATAAGAATGCAGTGATGATATTTTACATGTATTAAGGAAACTTTCTTTATCCCTTCATAAACTACTTTTTTTTCCTTTAATATATTTTATTGTTAGTATACAACGCATTAGCGTTTACATTAGCAGTTTTTTTTAATTTATGCTGCTAAATGTATCTTTTAAAGTTTAGTTTTGTACATATTTTGCAATTACGTATGTATATGAATATGTGTATATGATATTCACGGAAAATAAGACGGGATGTGTACGTTTTTCCCCTTTCGTTTATTTGAAAATCAGATTTCTACGTTATTATACATTACGCATTGTTGTAAATGAAATCAATAGCGCTAGAAAAAGAAAAAAATTCGCTATCAGTGTACAGATGACTTATATTTTGGAAATGACAACAGATAATCATTTACACCGCAACTGTTAAGATATAATTACGGAGATGCGAACAATTGCGTATACAACAATAGCATGAGTTAGTTATCAGCAGCAAAACTGTAGTAGTCTTTTTATAAAGTTTGTATTATATATTAAGTACCAAAATTACACTTTTATTAGTTGGAACATCAGAAGCATGTGACAACATGATGTTTAATATAGTTACAAACGATTACAGATTCATCAATTTAGGAAGTGTGGTCTCTCTTTCTTTTCTTATTTTCTAATATAAAATAGTTGTTGTAGAACAGACACAATCTTGTGATCGTGTAATAAAAGGAAGAGAGAAGGGAAGGCGACTCTGTAATTGCAATGTGTGTTTGCAGTACCGTAAGAATTTTAAAGATAATCTAAAGCGTATGAGATGACATGGCCTTTAGAGTACTAAATAAGACGATTACTTTTTATCGCAGTTTAAACTACAACCTTGTTTATGTACTTCTAGCTTGTATATAGAATGATATTGCGTGAATGATGGATGCATTTTGTAATCAAATGCAGAAATATTTCGGTTTCTGCCATGTCACATGACGTAATAACACTATTTTGAAAAAACGATTTTTCAAGTTAGAGTTTCTTGTTGCTAGTTTGTAATCTTAACAAGCGTAATAATGATTATCGACTCGAGCGGTATTTTTGGATTGCATTACATTTTCTAAAGGGGAGGTTATTAGAAATCATGAAAGCGTTGCACACAATTTTTATTTTGCAAACACTCAATCCAAATGTAGTTCCAAACATTTTGTCGTTTTTTTTTCTTTTTTTTTAACGCAAATCGTTTCACTACTTAGACCACTAAAAGTTAAACGTTAAGATATTGCAGCATTTCAATTGATTATATTTATATAAGTTACATTGTCATATATAAACACATGTTATTTCAGTGCGATTAGCTTGTATGCTTTAAAGAATACATAATGAACAGTGTTATATATGATTTTATTATTTCTACTATTAAATATCATTATAATTACAGCTTTGGTGATTATTAATTAGATGAGTCAATTGAACAAAAGGCGAACCAAATGAGTACTCATTTATTAATGCTTACGAACGATTTAGTAATGTACAGCTTAAAAGTTTTGCTAATTAGCGTTCTCATTATTATGTAACAAGCTGTCAAAGAGAAATTAAGTCTACGTTTTTACATAAGCAGTACTGAGAATCTAAGGGATACATAATTGATCCTGTTGATCTGTAGACAAGGATGCATATTTGAGAAGCCCAAGAGTTACATTACATTCTTCTTACTACGTAACTGTGGGCTCACACTTTTTTAGAGTAAAGCTTAATTGTAGGCGCAGCGTATTTATGAATTGTTTCAAGCACTAAAAAGTTTTAAATGATTTTATGATTAAGGGAAAAAATATGCGTTTTAGAGTAGTCTTTATTTTGAATGCTTAAACTCTGCCCTATCGATTTATATGTTAAGGGGTAGATCAGGCGACTATTAATGAGTATATTATTTTCTCTTAAGGGCTACTAAAATATGTATGTATATATTTGTAACAAAAATATTTGTAAAATATATTTTACAAATATATCGTATATTTTACAAATATATACGTACATTGGTAAAGTAATATGTTCTTGCTCGTTCAGATTATGTAACAATAGAATTTAATTAGTTCCTTTTTTTCTTTTTTCTTTTTACCACTGTCACTCATGATCGTCGCAATAATTCATGTATAGCATTTGCAGTTTTTCCATTTATTTTCCAACATTAATTGTTACGAGAACAATGTTTCGATGGTATATTGCTGTTGCTAATGCACTAATTGTACCAAAAAATTCATAGCACAGCAGAACGATATAAATTAAAATCTATTCAATTTGTACAGCGACAAAGGGATTTTATGGTCAACGAGTATATCTGTATACTTTAATATTAACCAAGTATATATCTGTTCCAATACAGATGTGATTCACACCACATTATTGTATAATGAGTGATGTCTCATATTCTGTTTGTCATCGTCATGCAGATTGAAGCTTTTGCTAATGAAAAAAAAGAGCATGCAACATGTCTTCTTGTAAAGTAGATAAAGCGATTAGAGCGAAAATTGTGCGTTTGCTTTTTGTGATTAAAGATATATTTTTATAAAAACGCTATGTTTATTATGTTTAGAAACGAAACAGATGTAATGGAGTGCTATAAAAAAAGAAACGAGATCGTTAAATTAACTTAAGAATTCTTCATAGTTTATCGTCATTACGTCTATTATGTACTCGTCGGTGATATGCCTGTATATTAAAAGAAAATTGATTGTAAATTTATAACACAGTCTGAGAATATAATTGTAGCTATTGTGTATGTACAGAATTGATCTAATTTGAAATCAAAGTCTTAAATAAATGTTTTGCATCCTAGATCTCTTGTACTTCATACAAAGTCTCCCTACTATATCGTGAGTATTATATCATCGCTATTATTATATGTATACTAGCACACACAGCGCGCGCTTTTACGGTCTTTACTTTTTTCTCCTGTACATATATATAACAAATAATTATATAAAAAAATATAAATTTTTAAATTTATTTTAAAAAATCATGTAATATGTATTTTGACAGAGTGTCAACATCAGATTACGTCTTCTTCACATGAAAAAAAATCTTAATGTGTGAAGATCACGAATAAATATAAATTAAAACCAAATAGCGCGCGCAATGCTATTTCCAATAAAGTATTTAATACCAATTTGTATTATTATTGAAGTAAATAATTCGATAATTTTTGCCCATAATAAGTGAAGATTTGCAATTTAGTAATATACATTTGTATACACCAACTATTGAGGTAAAATCTCTAATCTTAGTAATTAGAATTTATAAAGTATTATAACAACGATTTTTGTTTCGAAACATTTTCTCGATTGAACAGAATTAATCATTAATTTACAAAACATAGCAACAGTCACGGAACAAAGTAATGTACAATAAAATATTAAGTACGAAATTTTCCATTGCGTAGGCAGGCCAACGAATTCTCAACGCTTTTTTGTTGTTTTTCACTCGGCGCGGTATCGTACGACGATTAAACGGGGCAACAAATTCTCAACGTTTTTTTCTTGTTTTTCATTCGGCGCGGTAACGTACGATGTTTTTGCGTGCTATCGTGTACCTGAAGGTCGCCGCGCTATCACTCGCTCGCTGAACGTCGAGCCGGCAGGCAGTGGCGAGAGTCGCTCCGTGCGTGCTATTACTTTTGCGTTATCGGTTTTCAAGACTCGATCGCGACAAATGTAGGGATATATAGATAAGTTAGTCTCGTGAAATACCTATGTACGTTGATAAAGAGCTGTCGTCTCAACACGCAATTCTCATTACAAGTTGTAGGAACTTAATAATCGAGGAACGTTACTCGTTACTGATAAAGGTGTACAAATCGATAGCGTTTTGCGGAGAGAGGATAACGCACACAAGCGAGCAGCCATGTCCATGTGCGCCCGGCGCCGCGCCGGGCATGCGCCGGGCGCACACGGACACGGCTGCTCGCTTGTGTGCGTTATCCCCTCTCCGACCACATCGTGCTGTAAAAGTAGCGGAATTTGCATCACTGCGGCACCCTGAGTCCCGTCTGGGCCGTCGAGCGGTTCACACGTCTTCCGAAGGAAAATAAATTTTTGATCCTGCGTGATTGCATCATCCCGCGCGTGGCCCGGTTACCGGGCCATTGCATTGTTCAACTCATATTTAGTCTATTGGTTCGACGTGGCCGTGGTCTGTAATTCAACAACGTCTATTGGTTCGTCGTGGCCGTATCGGCTACCGTTTATCAGGTGCCGGGCGCCACAATTAGAAGAAGAAGAAGACGAAGAGTGTACGATTGAAAAAAACGTTCATCGACGGAACGCGGTAAAAGCAATGGATGAGCAGATAGACGAACTGACGGAGAAGCAACTAACGCAACGGCTCGAGCAGCTAGGGCTGGATACAACAGATACGAGAGCGGAAAGACGTGAGAGATTAAGCAGGGCCCGAGACGTCGGTGCGGGGCCGAGTGCGCAAGGCGAAGCGAACGTTGCAAGCACAGGTGGCGGCAACATGGCGACGATACGGGATAGCCCGGACGACGTAGCGGGCGATCGGCGATCTAAAGAGACAGGAATCGCCAAAAACATAGATGCAATGACGAAGAAAGAATTGCAGAAGAAATTAGGCGAACTAGGCCTGCCGACAGTGGACCTTAAGGCGGATTTACGACGACAATTGACGCCGGCTCTGCAAGACGATGAGAGTGACGAAGATGGCGATACAGACGATAACGAAGGAAGCGAAGACGACATAGCGAGGGACGTCAACCACAGACAAAGAGAGCGTAGATCGATGCACACGCGTAGTGATTCTAGAGAGAGCGCGACCCCGCGCGGTGACGACCGACGGTACCGTGATCACCCGGTAACATTGCATTCTGCGTTACCATTTAGGGATGTGCAAGACGCGCTCGAAACTTTTAGCGGCGACGGTACTCAGAACATACGACGATGGCTTACGGCGTTTGAGGAGACTGCCGAACTGTGTGAATGGACTGAGACGCAAAAAATCGTGTATCTCAAGAAGCTTTTGAGCGGATCCGCGAAACTTTTTGCTAATTATGAGTGTCATGTGCGCTCATGGTCGGCGTTAAAGGAGGCGTTTGTTGACGAATTCGGACCCGCACTAAACAGTCGACAAGTACATAAAGAATTGAGCGCGATGTCGAAAAAGGCGAATGAGTCGTACCAAGAATACGTGTATCGAGTGTTAGAAGTCGCAAGCCATAGCGAAATGGAACTCGATTCTAAGATTCAATACATCATCGACGGAATTAAAGACGATGAGGCGCATAAATTTATTTTATACGGCGCAAAGACGATAAAGGAACTACGAGAGCGGCTAAAGCAATACGCGATTCAGCAGACGAATCGTAGCAAGGCGAAACAACCAGCGTTCAAGAAGAAGAGTCCAGGAACTACACAGGCGTCGAACAAGGGATCCATGGAGACAACAACTGGCAAGAAGAAGAGATGCTATAATTGCGGTGATCTCAATCACCTAGGAAAGGAGTGTCCGAGTAAATCTAAAGGTGCGAAGTGCTACTCATGCGGCGAATTCGGACATCTCGCGGCGGAGTGTCCGAAAGGCTCGAAGACGGCGACCAAAATGCCCACAGCTAGAGTGGATGCGCTTCACACGCACAGAGACAAGAAAACATATAAGACTGTCTGTGTTCGCGGCAAGGAGACGATGGCGGTAGTAACCAACGGCGTATTGTGCAAGGAGAATCGCGGAAACCTTTTGATGGTGATACCAAAACAGATGCAGCAGGAAATGGTGGTCAAGGCGCATGAGCGAGGTCATTTCGGATGGCGGAAGATGGAGCATTTAATGAAGCAAGAATACTGGTTCCCACAAATGCGCAATAAAATCAAGCAGACGATCGATAATTGTGTGCACTGCTTGCTGGCGGAGAAAAAGCAAGGTAAAGCGGAAGGTTGGTTGCAGCCACTGGAGAAAGGCGACGGACCACTCGACACATATCATATCTACCATTTGGATCCAATCCCATCAACCAAGAAAAATTACGCACATATGTTGGTAGTGGTAGACGGTTTTAGCAAGTTCGTATGGCTCTACCCCACCAAATCTACTACGAGTGACGAAGTCATTAGTCGTCTCAAGAGACAAGCCGTCATCTTTGGTAATCCACGGCGTATAATTTCTGATCGCGGAACGGCGTTCACAGCGCACGTTTTCCGCAACTACTGCAAAGAAGAGAACATAGAGCATGTATGCATCACGACAGGTGTAACTCGTGCCAATGGTCAAGTAGAAAGGATGAATCGTACGATCATCGCACTGCTCACGAAGTTGTCAATGCCAAAAGCAGAGGAGTGGCATAAATACGTGGAGAAGGTGCAGCAATTTATCAATTCCTCCTACAGTCGCAGCGTCGGTACTACTCCCTTTGAATTGCTAATAGGACGGAAAATGCGGCTCCCAGACGATGTCGAGTTGCGTGATCTGATCCGGACGGAGTACTACGCGACAGTCCAACAGGAGAGATCTGATTTGCGAGACGAAGCCAAGAAGAATGTAGCCAAGATCCAAGCAGAAAACAAGGCTACGTTTAATCGACGACGCAGACAAGCCAGAAGGTATAGAACCGGAGATATCGTGGCGATCCAGCATACGCAATTCCTAGGGCCGTATCGGATCAAGACGGCTCTACGAAACGAACGATATCTAGTCGAGAAAATAGGCGAGCATGGTGGTCCTAACGCTACCAGCACATCGGCGGACCACATCAAGCCGTGGCCACAACATCGGGGATGGAATGTTGAGACTGATATTCCGTCCAATATCCGTGACGACTCAGGTAGCAGTGAAGATGACCACGACGATTTCGATTCCTCATCCACGGAACATCGAGACGATGTTCGAGTCAGTATGGCCAAGTGTGAGGCCTTTTTCAACCATGTGTTGGAAGCACTGAAGAAGAGGGAGATGGCGAGAGAAAGAAAAAAGAGTAGTAAGTCAGTCGAGAGTAGAGCTTACGATTGGATACGTGTTTTAAGATTCACGTGTACACGTGATCCGTGTACACGGATTCACGGTACCTTCATTCACGTGTACCTGTGTCCGTGACACGTGTATTCGAATGTCCGTGTATGTACAACCTCTATAAAAAAAAGTTTTGACCATAAAAGAAGCATTAGCCTCCCCTATATTAAAGGATTGACAGACAAAAGTAGCACAAACTTGAAAAAAACTGGCCTAAACACCATCTATACTGTCCCAAAAAATGAGATAAAATTATTAAAAGAGTTAATTGAAATGCGTAATGCAAAGGGGGGCAATGAGAGCCAAACGCTGGGTGTTGAGTTCGGATAATGATATTACACAACGTTTTGAATTAACATGGACTTCCAATAACATTACGGCGAGACAGATTGCTTCACTTTTGGATCCAAGGTTTAAAGACTTGGATCATGAACCTTTTGAGGCAAGAGCGGAGATTAGAGCTCACGTGAAACACATGTTAGAGGCAGTAGTTCCTACTGAAGATGCATGCTCTAAAGTTGTCTCAAAAAATAATGCTCTGGAGTTTCTCTATCAACAAGAGGTCAATAGTAATGACATTGACACACAGTGGCAACGCTATATATCTGAGCCGCAATTACGTTTCAATTTAGATCCATTTGAGTGGTGGAATGCTCGAAAGGATAAATTTCCTGCTATTGCATACCTTACCAGAAAGTATTTAAGTATACCTGCGTCTTCTGCAAGCTCAGAGCGATGTTTCTCAACGGCTAGTAACATTGTTACTTCAAAAAGAAGTTGTTTGCTGCCAGAAAATGTCGACATGTTAGTTTTTTATATCAAAATAGAAGTCTGCTTTTTTAAATGTAATCTTGTAATTTTATAAGTTTTATTTTGCTTCCTCATAGAGGAAGCTTTGTTTTCCTGAAAAAATTTTTTTTCCAG
>NW_011967058.1:0-5587 GCF_000949405.1 Vollenhovia emeryi | reverse complement strand
CAGGCTTGACATCTGTCTTTGACGGATTTGACGGACCATTGGATTTTTTGCTTGGGATACTATTAAACAAAAATTCTACGAAAAGCCGGTTAATGACATTAATTCTTTACAAGGAAGAATTATTCAAGGATGTGAAACAATTACAGCTATTCAGTGCCGCTCTGCCACTGCTACGGTCAAAGACAGATGTCAAGCCTGTCTCAATGTTCAAGGCCGTCACTTTGAACAAAATTTATAATTAAGTAAAAATTTTCATATTTTTTAATAATAAAGTATTTGAAGCACACTATTAAATTATTTATTATAACCCGATAACAATTTCATAAAATTTTATAATGAAAAAATGTTTAGATGTCAATATCTCTTAAACAAAGCGTTTACGGACATGCGTTTCCAGAGGAAAGTTTTTTCTTGTTTTGAGGTCTTAAGTTCATATTTTAAGTTAGGACACTTTACCCTGAAACACCCTGTATAATTAGAAAAAAAGTAAAGTAAAGTGTACAAATTAGAAATTTGCACATGGCTTCCTCATAGAGGAAGCTTTAAGAGCGAAATAAGAATATGCAAATTTCTAATTTGATACTTTCAAGAAACATCGTAGTAAAGTTAGATTTCTCTCTTAAAGCTTCCTCTATGAGGAAGTCATAACAATGGAAGCAATGTGCAAATTTCCAATTTGCACGCTTTTTTTATAAGTTTTTGTGTTAAAAAGTGATTCGATAAAACAAAGTTGTTTTGCTGACATATTATTTAGAAATACATTGTGCAAATTATCAAAATTTGATGAAAGATCTCTATTTCTGCATATGTTGTTCGACATATATATGTATACGTATAATTCCAGCATTCCAAGTTTTATCCAGATTTTGTCACATAATTTCATTCACACAACATTCTCTAAATATTTCCCTATTGAAGTATACACGACTACACGTTTACATATGTCACATATACACGGATATTCATGTACACGTGTCACGTTCACAGATATTCGTGTACACGTGTACACGTGTCACGTTCACGAATATCCGTGTACACGGGTTAAAACACGGATAAGTTAAATGCACGGATTACACGTGTAGTCTAGTACACGTGTACTCGGGAGCTCTAGTCGAGAGTCAGAGAAGGGTACGCGAATGTAAGCGCGAATGTAATTACCTATCTTATTAAAGTTACTACCGTCATCCGTGAATCAACCATCTTACTTTGGATAACCCTGATCCTACAATAGGTGCGTTCGGGGAGCGCGCTTTCAGCGCTAAAAGCGTCTTCGTTCTTTGTTCGACATACAGTGGGTGACGAAGATAGACTGACGTTTTCAGCGCTTATAGCGGCTCCCCGAACGCAGCCAATATGATATCAGAAATTTGAAAAATCTGGTCTGTTTAAAAACAGGTGATAATACGAAATTGACAATTGGCTTGAGGGATACTAATAAAAGTCCAAGCGACCAGAAAATCGCGCCATCTAAAAATCCAGAAAATCAGGAGCTGCATATAATCGGGACAGTCGTTGTAAGATCACTCCTGGAATTATTATGCGACATTTTAGGAAAGGACAAAAGTCACGGAAACAAAGCATTTTCTGGTAATTGCAGTTTCTTTAAACATCACTACTGACGTGGAGAGATATTTCTACTAAGAACTGGTGGTGACGTTTATTTTATAGATATCCTAAAGATATTCAAGGAAATGCGTTTAATTGACGACACCTACGATGCAGTGGAATTTGAAGAGCTAAAAAAAAAGTACCAACAGACTCTTAAGCAGATGTTCTCAATTGCTTATAGTGAATGCAAAAGTGACAATGTTCCATTCGTTTCAAAGTATTACACAGTACTTTATATAATATGTCTTTCCAGATCTTGTGACATTATAACATTGCACTGAATTATTTGCAGGCCGCTAACACCAAAACTGCGTTATGAGGAGGAATTTTGTGAAATAAGTTTTATTGCTAAGGGAGGTTTTGGTAAAGTTTATAAAGCGCAACATCGTCTCGACGGCATTGAATATGCGATTAAAAAAATTAACGTTCCCACCGATCAAGTAAATGTTATACATGAGCAATTAAATGAAGTCAGAACAATGGCCAAATTAGATCATATTAATATTGTATCCTACAAAGCGGCTTGGATCGAACCACCGTCCTATAATTCGAGTGTGCCATCCACATATCGTGAATCGCGTAGATTACAGACGTCGAAAGATCAAGAAAAGCCGTGCAATATGCTGTTCGACGAGTTATTCGATCACAAAAATGGTTTGAATCTCAATAATATTAAGATATATCAATCATACAATGAGCAAAATATATTGCTAAAATATCTTTTAATATGTGTACAGGTATAAAAACGAAAAAGCAATGTAAGGTATATAGAAACACTGATGCTATTCGTGATGCTATTAGTGAAAGATTTGAAGAACTCCATTCGTTGGATGACATCGCAGAAGAGAGAATAACTGAGGAAAGTAACAACGGGAAAAGTACTGATTTCAGTTCAGACATAGTGTTTTCCCGAGTTAGCAAGAGCAATGAAAATCTAGATCAAACGAATATAAATGAGTATACTAAAACCTCTAGTTCCAACACAGTGACTTTCAGTAGCAAGAGCAAGGAAAACTTTGATCAAACAAATACAGATACGGATACTAGTAACAGTTCGCATAAAAAATCTAACCTGACAGTATCTATAATATACACTCCCAAGGAAGTAAGTAAATAATACAGATGTGATATAAATCTGTATAAATTATACATGTTTTGTTTTAATACAGATTGTGAATTGAAAGTATATTTTGCTAAAGATCAATTTTAATACTTGTAAATATTAAAATTTTAATACTAATAAATATTAAAATTTTGTCAACAGAATCAGCCGTCTATGACATTGTACATTCAAATGGCTCTGTGTGAAGAAACCCTCCAACAATGGCTGCTTAGTAAAACAAGTGCAACGCCTGGACCTTTAGCTAAAGAGATATTTCGACAGATTCTTTCTGGAGTCGATTATATGCATTCTCAGCAAATTGTACATCATGATATAAAGGTAACAATGCGCATGTTTTAATCGACGTTACAATCTTTCGTAAAATATAATGGAATATATTTATAACTTCAGCCAAGCAATATATTTATATCGAACTCGGGACGGCTTCAAATTCAATTAAGTGATTTCGGATTAGCTTGTCGATTGCAAATAGGAAATAAACATGCTGGGGTTGGCACTCGTATGTATGCAGCACCAGAACAACTAATGGGAAAGTGTGATATAAAGGTAATGAAGAGAAAAGAAAGAAAACTCTAATGTACGTATATATTTTAATATATCCTTTCATTTTAATTCCTTTTATTCACAGAGTGATATCTACAGCATAGGAGTCGTCCTTACTGAGCTGTTAATGTCAGCAAAAACCCGAATGGAATTAAGTAACGCATTCCGTGATATAAAAAATGGTATAATACCAGATGATCTCAAGCATTACAAATGGGTGAGCGTAAATTATATTGAATTATTTATTATATTTTGTCATTTATTACAACACTTATATTTTTTTGTATTAAATCTGTATTGTGTATGTGCTTTCATTTAGGTACATGTGGTCACGCAATTAGTGCAAGAAGATCCCACTAAACGACCTATGGCACAAAAGGTTTTGCAAGACTTGAAGAAGGAGGATTTGTTAAATTAGATATTGTTAATTAAATATATCGAATCTGACGCATGCAAACCATCTTGCGATAGAGTACTTTTTATCACTACTATGTATGTAGTTATAGTAGTTATTGGACATGCATATTTTTGTATTGCCGCAAATATATTACGGAATATTTTGTTTCCTTTTATTATTTTGCATAATTATTTTGCATACTCGGCAAACACAAATGTATCAAATAATCTTTTACAAATATAAGCTATCAAAGTAGCAAAACATGATAATATATATGTATATAAGTGATTTTATTATACCGTCTTCGATTTATTAATATTTAATATTAATATTTATTAATATTTATTTATTAATATTTATTAATACTTAAGATTATATACTATGTTTTATACAAAATTGTGTTAACGTTACTGATAAAGTAGTCGGAATCTAATAGTAAATTACAGATAGTATAAAAAATGTATGAGGTATTCTTTGAAAAAGATTATAAAAGAAAGAGGAAGATACACATCTGAAATGTTCAACAGAATAATACTAAAAGAGTTTTCATGATATTCTTATAACTTAAGCTACTATGTGTTGTATTCGTCTTGAGGTAATTCTCTTAAAATTGTATCCAACAGCGTCTTAAGGCGCTGCCCAAAAAATATTCTGGAATTAGTAGAGTTGGGAACGGCACATTGTCGCAACAAATGCTCAATATCTGGATATTGCTGTTCAATATTAATAGGTACACCGTGAAGAAATCCACCGGGAAATGCGTTTTCATTTCCTGAATTCAATAAAAGCTGCAATCACAGATTTGATAAATATGCGGTGTAATGGGTCAGGCAGGATATTTCTATAATTATAGAATACATTGTAAAAAAATGTCCAGACATTCCTGCCTGTGTACACGTTAACATATGCAGTGTGCAAAAATATACGCGATATAATATCTGACTCGTTAATGTATAAATAAAATAGCGAGTACCTGACAAATCGCATAGTAATTGTGATCACTTAGATGATGATTGCAAATATCCTCAGCAGAAAATGCAAAACAGTTGGGACAATCAAGACGCAACGTGTTCTCGTGTATCTTCTGCCATTTCTTTGATTCATCTACAAATTAATATGAATGCAATGTGATATTCGTCTGCTTATATCAACAGTATTCTTGCAACCAGAAATTCTCTTTTCCTCGCAACAGGAAAATTTACCTTCTCGAGAAATATTTTTATCAACAACAATAATATTCTCCAAATCGATAAATTTTGCCACGTCTTCACGATCAACGGCAATATTATCAGCCGATATATCCGTTAAGTAAAAACCGAATTTTTCGTTTTTGAAAGTAAACATATAAGCGGCATTTAAAAGGCTCGAAGCTATCTTCGCTCTTTGAATCCAAGATTTGTCGTAACAATCGGAAAGCGGTAACCCGATATATTCTTCGATGATGATTCGACCGCATGCTCCAAAATATTTTAGCACAGGCCATCCACTTTCGGCAGGTAATATCTGAAAGTAACAGAGGAAACATCATCCAATAACCCTTATAATTTGTTATAACGATCACATAGATTTTACAGGCCGTCATAATTCACCTGTAGGACCAGTGGCTCTGGATTTATGGACGCCAATGTCCAGAGATTAATTAGATATTGTGTGGGGTTGATGTACTTATTGTTAAGGTGAACATCATAAAACAGATCTAAATGCTCTAACGTTGGACAGAGCCGCAAGCGACTCGTATCGTCCTTGGAAAAATCAGAAGTGATCGTTCTTCTTAAAAGATGGTAAAAATCTGCCGTATATCCGTCTAAGTCCCAGTCTACAATAGAGATTTAAGCCCTAAGCCTTAAGAAATTGACTAATCACAGTCGCGCATTCTACTCATACTTGACCGTGATTGGCCAATTTCTTAAAGCTTA
>NW_011967057.1:143769-193539 GCF_000949405.1 Vollenhovia emeryi | reverse complement strand
CATACTCCACTTTTTACCGTGTACAACATTCCGTAAGAAGGGAATCGTATGTATCGAGTGAGAGTAAATTACCGGTAGCAAGTATTGACATGTAATAATATTACTTGTTCCAATTATTTCTCATTTTTTATAGGTTTTATCTTACAATTAGTATCGTTGATTTGATTTCTTTCCTGAGTTTTTCAAAATAAAATTTCTTATTTTACAAATAATCCATTGTCTGCAGTTTAGTAAAATTTAATTGTAAATTTGAAGTTACTGAAAATAAAGCAAGCTAATGTTCTGTTTTTAATATACATATAATATATAATACAGCGATATTAATTTAAAAACGGAAAATCTAAAAAAGGGAAGGAAACTCTGGCATTACGTTATATTTTTTAATTTCCATTATTCCAATAAAAGAATAACTGTCTTTTTAGTTTTATTTATTTCTCAAATAATGATATTGAAATTATTTTATTAAAAAATTTTGTGACTTGTATCTTAAAACTATTTGTGTGTAATATTACAAATATTGTGGATCGAGTCTAATCTTAAAATGATAAATTCAATGAACCAATTATAGAGTCAGATTCAAATCCGTATGTACAGCTTACAGAAATAATTATCAACATAAACTGTAATATTTTACATAATATGGCAAATGAAAAGAATATACACATATCCAGTTTAATTGGACTATTTCGAAAAGTCGGATTGTAATATTAACACTTACACTTAATATGATTTCTTCAATAAATTCACGTGGAAGACTTCATTAAATTTTTATCCGGTACTTCAAATGTCCGATTGTACCCGTTACCCAGCTTGAAACCAAACTTAGCAGTCGTTTGGCAATTTTCCAACATTGTTTTTCGTACAACGTTAATCTTAAGACACGTCATAGCGACGGGAAGCAGCCGAGCGTTCACAGAGTAGTAGGATAAATAGTCTTTGGCGAGCGTGCTGGTCGGACAGTAACGACGCCGACGCGACGGTAGCAAGGACGGCGGGTCGCCGCGGCGCAGCTGCCGAGAACGTCGTTTTCACTGACGCAACATCGATCGCGCACCTCCACGGACTATAACCTTTGCATTTTCCAACGAAACTCGTTGCGACCCTGCGGAGTTTCGTCGTCCGACAGAATTCAAGCGAGGTCAGTTCGCCGTTCAATACCTCGCGCCTAAACTTCCGATCGTACGCGACATCGTTCACCGTAATTTCCGGTGTGTTCCCCAAAAAAAATGAAGACCACGATGAGTTCCGACTGATAACCCGAGCAACCCCATGAAGGAAACCTCAGAGGAGGGACCACCGCTTTCAGGGTGAGTTTTGTATAACGCCGCCCGATGTGCTGTCAAGTGCGTCTCGTTGCAATTTCGGTACGGTGCGATTGTTCAAATGGCAAAGAATCGATTGGCAATTTCTCGAGACAAACGTTCTACGACTTTGCACAACGTGGAAATAAACAAAAACGTATTATTTTTGTTACTTTACACTATATTCTGAACTTCATCGAAATATCATACATTTCCTGCCGTCCTTCATTTTATTTTATAATAAACGGCAAAAAAAATAGAAAGATGATTCGTGCAATAGGGAAAATTTTCGCTTATCATAACCGCTTCCGCCTCGTGGCCTTTATTAAATCGCATGTTTTTACTTTGTCATGCAGATACCGCCTGTGTGACAGTTTGCACGTTCATTAAGTAACGTATTACGAATGCGTGGTATTTATATAAATGAATAACGAGAGAGACTCCCTCGATATCTCATTGTCAGACAAACCCGGTGTGAATCTCTGTGTGCGATGCGCCTGTAAGTAAAACAAATTATCAGTATTTCTAAATTTATTGAGGTTTTCATTAGCTATAATGCGATCGTAAATTATAAATTCAATGTTACATGTGCTAAATACTATTCACATAATTATTATTCACATAGGTGTCATTTTTATGTCGATTAAAGGAGAAGGGCTAACTGTATACGAACACTAAAATGTTGTGAATATAATTTAATTCTTTATTCTCTACTAATTGGCTCGAGTAATTAACTAAACGTCTTGGCTTTCGTAAGCCTTCTTCAGTACAATTACATATAGATATTGTTAAGACGATGCGATAATACAATGAAAGATTTTGTCGTAATACATGAAAGTAAAAATGAAAATCAAAACCCCAAGTTATATAAAAATGAATGTCGAATATCAGGTAAATATATAAATTAAAATACGAGCATTTAATTAAATACATAAATACGTATAAGACCATATGGCAATAAAAGGCTAGAGCAAAGGGCAGGCATAATTTATCTATAAAATTTAAACATTTTTGATAAGAGATTGATGTATTTATGTTTCATGTAGAACTTTTGAGTTTTGTTCATAATTTATTTGAATTGATTACTGTTTTGATACCAATTACACTTTTATCATCAACATACATTTATTTTTATAAGTAATAATTTACTCATGCTACTATATAGTCCTATAATGATAGTACTACAATATAAAAATTAATTAAAAGTTTTTAATTAAATAGATTTTAATCTTGAAGATAAAAAGATACACATACAATGCAAATAATTTTATCTTAAGGACATACAATATAGTATTATCGCCTAATAATATGATACGTAATAATATCCCGTGGTTTGGAGTAGAATTTTATCGCTGGAAGAGCATGACCAACCAAATCTAAGAGCGTTTGCGAGCTTCATTTTCAAGGCGACACCGATTAAGATTTATCAGCACTATTATTATTATATTCCTCGAAAAGTAATAGAGAGAATTTTTAGATGTAACAATAAAATAACGTCATCGTAAATAATATGAAGTATTTAATACATGTAGCAGCTAATAGAGGTTTACTAATAGATTGCATGCGCATTCGATGGATACAACAATATTATTTATCAAAACATTGAAATCATTCTCTTTTCTGCTGATATTATTTTTTAGTCGTCTTTTCCTACAATTTTACCATTTTTATATTAAGTTGTACGTTGATAAAAGTTCTTCAATAACATTTTACTTTTATATTTGTGTCGTCA
Source organism: Vollenhovia emeryi (assembly GCF_000949405.1). Taxonomy (NCBI): domain Eukaryota; kingdom Metazoa; phylum Arthropoda; class Insecta; order Hymenoptera; family Formicidae; genus Vollenhovia; species Vollenhovia emeryi. The sequence goes on along the minus strand of NW_011967057.1, from coordinate 190,506 downwards.
AAAATTTAATAATGCCCAGATATAATTATTATTTTCTGAATCTGTTTAATCGCAAGTGGCATAATAGTTTATAAATCTTTTTCTTTCTCTTTACGCCTTATCATTAATAATAATAGAATAACAATAAAAAATATCAATGATGTACTTTGCTCTAAGATGTATACATATAAGATATCTATATACATAATAAGCATGCGCAAAGAGGCGTGTGTTCAAGAATGAATTGCTTTCTTGTTAAAACATATTTTAAAAACACATTGTAAAAAATCACTTACATTCTTAACAAGGCACATTGTTTGTATTTTTAATTTGTCAATTATCAAAAGCCATAATTAGCCAAATGTTGCACGAAATTATTTATAATCACGAAAATATAAAATTCATTGTTACAATTTTACAATAACAATGATATAGAAAATACAATGTTACGTATTCTGTATAAAATATGCGGTGTTATAAAAATTGTAAAAGGATACCATTTTACAATGGTTGATGAGAATAATTGTGGTGACACGAAAGCGAGATGTTGATAGCGTGACCTGTTACATTAATAAAGTTAATTGCAGTACTACATAAACATTGTTCACGTACGTGTGAAGGTAGCAATAATTATCTCTCTTACAGAACTATTCAGAGAACGTTGATGGCATTTGAATTGCGGTACTGCCCTTGGCTCAGTCGTTGCGAGGATTGATACTTAACGAAGAGAGGATTAAAAGGCCTATGAATAGCTATCAAAGAGCATGAATGGTCGTGACTCGTCGGCGGCTGCATCGACGCAAGATTCTTCCCGATAGCAGCGTCGATCGCAGACGTCGGCGGCTGACGTCATCATCATTATCATCGGCTCTAGTAACAGTAACAACGATTACACATCGAAATCATGGATAAGCAGGATTTTTTTGCGAATCTACATTATCTGCCGATCGCCGTCTTTATCTCTTTGCCGTCAGTTTTTATTTTAACGTGAGTCCAAACAATTTACGAATTATTAAGCAACTTTATGTACATATTAATTGATTAGTATCTATATTGTATTTATTAATATCTTGTATATGTGGGTAAAGCAAACGTGTGCACACTTAATGTTATCTTCCATCATTTTACATCGAATCGTTCAAAATACTTATTTGACAATCCACAGATACGTAATCGCTGTCTTACTAGGACACGTGGAAGCTGGTTTTCCTTACATTTCAGATGTAGCGACTTACGCACCAGAAAGTTGTATTTTCGCTCAAGCTGTCAACCTGATAGCTATTCTCAGTAAGTAGAATATACTTATATAATCCAATGTTATCTACAAAGGGAAATTATCTCTCATATATCTCACATACAGGATGCACCATAAATTAAGCGATTTCCAAAATGCCATGAAACCAAAAGAATTTTATTTATATAATTTTTCTAGACATGGTATTAGCTTTATGTTAAACTAATCTTGTATTTTATATCACATTAACGATCCTTCCTAAAATTGAGAAAGCTAAATATATTATCTGATTACATTATTATATGTATAGAATAATATTTTTTGTATTGTTGTTCCAAGAACAAGGAAATTTTTAAGAACCCTTCAGCCATCGTTTTTACCGACACAGTCAAATATAGTTTTTTCGATTGTCCCTGGTTTTGTCTTTATGCGTACTTTAATCGTGTGGAAGAATTTTGCAATTTTATAAAGCCAATTTCAAATTTAACACGAACTACGAATTATTTCGCATATCTTTTTTATTAGACTTCTAAACTAAGTGTTTTAAGTATGAAAATGTGCTATGCGGTCCCTTATGGTATTATTTTGTGCATATAAGCCACCAAAAAGAATTACAAGCGCAAATACTATATTTGACTGCGTCGGTATAGCTTTATATTTATTTTACTATGTTTATCATTTAAAGTGTAAAAAGCGATAGTGCGATAAATAAATTCACATGATAATTCAAGCGGCCACCTCCAACTGTGCCAGGCCGTTGAAAGTAAAAGTCGTTCGCACTGTAATTGATTTATATCTTTAGAGGACCGAGTTGAAAATTTAGCGATAAATAAAATTAGGAATTGCAAAAATTACAATAAGGATGTAATCATTGTTAAACAGTGTATAAATGTTATGCACCATTGAGACTAATTGTAACTGCATCACTTTATATTCCAGTGGGTTTAATGATCTACATAAGATATTCCCAAGTTAAAGAATGTATCAGAACTTTCGGTTCATCAACTTCTTTGCCGAAATTGAATCGTTGGGCCTTAATTTTCGGCCTCATATCAACCGCCGGTCTATCAATCGTCGCAAACTTTCAAGAAACATCAGTAATAGTAGTTCATCTCATCGGTGCGATACTCTGCTTCGGAGGTGGTACGGTGTACTTTTGGACCCAGGTACATATGAACAAGTTCTATGCTCAAATCAGTAACAACGCGTACATTCATTAAATGTTTACTGGCATGAAAATTTAACATAATGTAGGACAAATAAATAAAATTTAACCGTTCGTAAATGAAAAAATATTTAAAAAACACAACAAGTACTTTATGAACTTGCACAAATACGGATAAAAGATTAACATCTCTACGATAACAAAATGATAATCGATAACAGCTGACACGTATCTATGAATTGGTTTTTATTGCAGGCTGTATGCTCATTTTACTTGCATCCCTCGGGATGCTCATTACGACTGGCGCATCTTCGCACGGCGTTATCAACTTTCTGTACTGTCTGCTTCTTCGTAATCCTTATTACGGGCGTACTGGCCCGTTTGGCCTATAAGGGTTGGTTCGTTGATTTTTAATTGTCGCTTTCGTCACATTATATAGCGTATTAATGTGCAAAACATATCCTACAGGAACGAATCCCCGGAAATGGTACAAGGAGGACGGCGGCTGGGAATTGCATGTGGCTAGCACGGTAACCGAATGGCTTTGCGCAATAACGTTTTGCGCTTACATCCTAACATTCACGGATGAGTTTAAAGATGTCAGAATAAGTCCTCCAAAGGTGATTCTTAATAATATACGGATAATACATTTTAATGTAACAGATAGTTCTTTGTGTTCTGTAATAAGAACCCAATTCTTTCGGTACACAAATATACTGTCGCATTTTATCGAACGTAAAATACTTTATATTATATACATATATTGTGCTTATTATAATTATTATAATTTATTATACAGCAGCGGTATAGAAGGTTTTAAGAAACTCATACTAAATTAAAGATCAAAATCTTCTTTTTCATTTTCTAAAAAGTAGAATACGTACGTTCCTCACTTTCTACACTAAACACTGATAAATTGAACATGCGTTTCGTGGATACGTATCAGCTGTTATCGATTATCATTTCGTTATCATAGAGATGTTAATCTTTTATCCGTATGCAAGTTTCTAAAGAACTTGTTGTGTTTTTTAAATATTTTCTATTCACGAACAGTTAAATGAAATTCAATTTACTTGTTCTATATTACATTAAATTTTCATGCCAATAAATATTCTTATTTTACGCGTGTCTGCTAACAGGTGATATGCAATATACACCGTTTGAGATCGAATAACGAAATATTGAGCGAAAGCCAAGACTCCGCCGTGGCTCACGATCAGGCGAATCCATCAACCAGTACCTGATCGCTCATAGGCAGAGGCGCCGGCGGTTACGTCAATCTTCTCTCGCATTCGCCGGTCAATACACCTTGTCCTGGCTATCGGTACCGCGAATCCACAGACAATCTGTTGGACGAAGCGGCGCCGTTGGTTGCCACGACACCGCCGGCGTTGCACAATGCCGGGAGGCATCCCGACGTCCTCTGCCCAGTGGAAATACATGTGCATGATCCCACGGTACGTGAACGACGACGTCCCGCAAACCATTATGCCGAGAAGCGGCACCGACGAACCGTCGACGACAATGCCAGGAGGTGGGTCGATCTCGATGAAAATGTGCTAGACGGTTACATCTTAATCGACGACGGAAACCTCGGTCCTTCGGTCCCCGAGATCGATGGTGAGGAATTGCCGTATCCCGAGGAAGTTGTCGAGTACGACGATGACGACGACAACGACAATGATGGAAACCAAGACGAGGACAGCCACGGTAGTCATAGCAGACGCGAGTGGTCGGTGAACAGTCGGTCGACGAAAAGTTCAAAACGGTATCAGTCCGACTTCGATTCCGGCGCGACGTATCCACTCGCGAATAGTCACGGAAACGCCTATCAGGACTCGAGCAGCCACAGCAGGTACGCGGAACTGTATCGGAGCGTGAGAAATAATCTCGAGATGGCTCGCAGTCTTGACGCGACGTCGTACGCAATAGCAAACAGCCACGGCGAGCACGGTAATTCTGCGGTGAATCCACGGGACCGAGGTGACAAGGAGAGCTTGAAAAGCGACAATCTGGCCTGGGACGGACAAGCAGACATGAATTACGAGATAGCCAACAGCCACAGCAATTACCGTGTGTTCTACGACAGTCAGACACAACATCAAGCTATGCTGCCTCCCTGGTCCTTGGAGCTGCGGCCGGAAAATCGCCGCGATGAGCCTCACGTTACGTCGGAAGAACCTGACAATACCGCGAAGAAGCAGGGCAATGAGGAGCACGAGGCGAGCACGAATCAGTCAGAAAAGCAAGACGAGCCAGACTCGGGAACGACCTCCGATATCGAGCAATGCTTGGTACAAATTGAGGAAAGCCTTTTAAATATCGAACAAAATCTCCTCCACGTTCAAGACCTGGATATCCCCGAGCTGCGGAATCTACTCTACAAGAGTCCGAGTATCGAGCGCAGCCTTTACGAGGTACAGGATCTCCTCTACGCCGACGGTATTGTTCCGGTGATTCCCAGGAAGAAATCTATGTCTTTCGATTCGGACGAAGAGGAAGCGGAGGAGAACGAGGAGGAGGAAGTGGAGGAGGAGAAAGTATGGGTGGGCCAAAACATAACAATCAAGGATAACGATGAGGATGGAAATACAGGTGCGCCTTTCATAAACAGCTCTAACGAGGAATGCTCGGACACGGTCAAACCTTGGAGATCGGCGGACGATCGCTGCGCCGACAAGTCAAATGTCCTACAAGAGGAGGAGAAAGACTCGAATTCTCAGCTATATTCAAAGAAGAACTTTGTGCTCAATAGTCTTGGCAAGACTCTGCCGAGAAAAATAGCCCTGGACGAAGTGAAAGAAAATATTCGACTGTGCTCGTCGGAACCGGAAGAGCCCGTGATTACGATCGACTACAATTTGAATAGCGCGTGCGCCGAGAAGAAATCCCTCTTCCGTGACAAGTGGCATAGCAGGGCGAGCTCGTTGGACGAGAACTCGATCTTCCAGAACTCGGAGCTCGGTGATAAGCAAGAGAACGACAAGCTCTCGTTGCAGGACGTCTTCCTCATGACCACGGGATCCCGTCGTTTAGCGATCAACGCGAAGGCTTTGTCGGAAGGCACCCTGCAAACTGACCAGAAGAACCGACCCAATAGAAGAGGATCCCACGAGGAGAAGCTTCTACAGGCCGTTGAGGCGACGGCGGCGGACTTTCGAAAGAAACTCGAGAGTTTCGCGTCGCAGCGGCGATTTCTTCTGCACAAACAGAAGAGGATGGCGCCGAGACCAGCCAAGGAAGTCCCAGACAATGCGACGTCGCGATCGAGGGAAAAGTCACCCACGAAATCAAAGCGCGCGATGGCAGCTAAGACGCAGGACAGAGACAACGGCGCCGGTAAGAATGCCGACAAGCGGAAGAGGAAGAAAACGTCGAAAAGTCAAGGTGCCTCGGAGAACGCTCTAGTGCCCAGCAAACTGATCTCACTCTCTTTGTCGTTGCTCCTCGCGGCCCTTCTGCAAGCGGTCAGATGCTTGACCGACCTTGTCGAAGATGCCTTCAGGTCAGTCAGTTACGATAGAGGTGGATTGCTGCAGTAACCGCAAGACAGATGTTTGACGATAGAGCAGAATGTCTTGGCTATATCGTGAACACCATCGGTAAACACTTAAGTAATGTTTAACGATAATTAATCATGTCACCAATAAACCTCGTAATCGTTTAAGAATTATACGGTATCTGTGATAAACATTATGCTTAGGATTCTCGGATGCAACTCGCGTTAACTCCTGCTTCCAAAATACCGCGATTGACGAAGTTCATCTCATTGACAAGAATTGAAACTGATCTTAAAGAACTTATAAGGATAGCGTGCTGTGAACGTGATTATATGACGAATAAGTTAATTCTGACAATTGCTTTCTCTCTTCGAAAGATAAGATTAAAAAGATAGACACAACGAAATACAATAGTGCATGATGAATCCGGATAACTTGATGGTGCTGAATACGGGCTAAACGTGCGAACGGTGTTTTAGTATTACGTATATACGTTCAAAAGTGCCTGAAACCCATCGCGTATCATATACGAGGTGTAGTACACGATACACTATTAATAATGCTATTTACGTCTACTTACATAAATCTCTTTTTCCAAGTTGTAAGAGCATTGAGAGGAAATAAAGCGAAGCGAGAGAACAAAATGCTTGAACCGTAAAAGCGGAAGTTACTTTTTCCTGCTTCATTTATCCTCTTTCTTTTTGCGAAAGAACATAAATCTGTAAATGATAATACTAGGCTTCTCAAGCACTCGATTTGAAAGAAATCTCCAATGAAAACAGACGCAGTAAAATCGCATTCGATCATAAATTATTCATTTGTATGTGTGTGAAGGGAACAATGAAGATATTGCGAAATCAGATTTTTATAACTGTCATAAAATTTAGTCAGAGTTTACAACTTTTATTTTGTTATAGCATGAATAATGCCGTTAAATAACAAAACGGAGATAAATCGTTAATTTCAGTTTTACTGTTGGCGATAAAAAGAGAACAATGGCCCTCCCATTTTTTCCCAGCAAACAAATCAGCTGAACAGCAATAAATCAATATTACCATGTTAATTTACGAATTACTATCGTCGATCTAATGATCGATGATGACTCACGGATTTATTTCCAATAGTTTCGTCTTCCACTCGCCATCGATCTTCCTCCGTCTGATTATAAGACCGTACAAAATGATTTATACGCTGTATGTATATGTCGCGTGCAAAATAGTACGCGAGGAAGGAACAAGCGTGGAATTCGGATCGATGTTTCATGCTTGTCGTACGTCGACTGAGGTCGAAAGGACGACATAGTAACGTGACACCGAAATGCTCCCTCAATTTCGAGTGTCTCATCTTACAATCAGTTGAACGGAGTCTCAAATTTCCAAGTCAAGGCTATCTTTTGCAAAGCTTTCTCAGAGGATAGTTACTTCCTCGTTCGTTCGCGTGCTGTCGATCTCGATGACAGACACCATATCGCTTTTAATAAAAACGTAATACGTGTAAGTACGTTATCGTTCTACGAAATCAAATATAAAATTTTACAGTTGTTATAAGATTCAAAAAAGTGTCGGTAATCGCGAAATTCCGTATCATTTATGCAAATATGAAATATGGCGGAGGCACAGTGTACGAAATCCTTCGTTTCCCATTTCTACTGCTATATATTTTCTTTATACAGCGAAAACGTACGATGTTTCTTACAATTTAGACAAATCTCGCGTGCAGCAGGATATCTTAAATGAAAAAGGAAGTAAAATTACCGCTCAATTGTTAAAATTACAATTATTATTATTATAGCGTTCAGCACCGTATAATAAATGCAAATAGATGGTGCGATTAGGCACAAGTTCGCTCTCTAGTATATCAATCGTTTAGAAACTCGCATACTCTTTTATACGAAATTTCCTTTGCCAAGCTAGCCCAGTGCCAAGGCTACATAAAAACGCCATTACGAAGATGGAGAGCCAGACTCGAGCGGGTCTTTCGAGACTTAATACTAAAATATACCCTCATGTGAAAATGAAATCGAACGCCCGGTTGAATCTATCCCCGCAAGAGCAAAACGCTCTCGTCCCCTCCCCGAGAGACTTGAATTTCACGAATGTGTCCTTCAGCACTTTTCATGCTTCCTTGAGGATACGTCATTCCCTGCGGATATCAATCATTGCACTTTATGTGCTGACAGAAATCTCAAAAGACTATGTATAACAGTGTACAAGACACGCTACGCCTACGCTTATCAAACTACTCGTATATTTCAATTCCCCCGTAAAGTATGTAAACTTACATAAATAATAAATGCAACAATTACACTTATTATTAATAACGGAAATATATAAATTCGCGTACTTTCACAGAAATTAGTTTTCTACTCTTGTTGTATAAATAATTATTTATATTTCACGACAAAATGCAAAATTAAGAGCAAGCTAATTACTTATTATGTAAGATAACGGTTTTATCTGTGAGATATAAATTTACTGACGTATGTAAATGCACACTTTTAACAAATGGCCCCAATATTATCCACTATAATTGCACACAAAACGTTTTTACAGTGTAATTCTGGCAAATACTCCCGTATCATTGTACGTTCCTATCTCGACAAAGAGTATTTCAACTATTTTTCAATTTTACACGCATGCATAAGCCCCATACGTAAAGCAAATTATTGTTAAAGTTGGTACAGATAAAAGCAGAAATGCTGTATGCGTGTGCGTGTCTTGTTTAGAACAAAGCGGAATTAATACAATAGTTTTAATACTACTAGGAAATAGTTTGTAACTCTCTTTTGCCGCTATCTATAAATAGCGTAGTTATTGACCGACAGACTCATTGTAAGCATGTTACAATGAACATATTTTACACAGTGAAATCCGCGCGAACTAGAAAATTCAACTTGCATCATTGTAGGTCAACCATAGCTTTGATTTGCAAACTGCGTGAATTGCAATCCATTGAACATAGCGCGCGCAAAATATTGTGTCATACGTACTCTGTCAGCTCGTGCTTTTATACTCTCGCTTGGTTTTTTTCTTAAAAATCGGCCAATCTTTATTTGATTTTGTTCCTACGAAGAGAAATCCTTTTATCTAACCATACAATTTATTTACTTCAAAGCTTGGATTTACGTTGTACTTAGTGTTTCCAAGTCAAAAGCGCCTCGCGCAACTTTCTCGATGAACCTTTGACGAAACGCGCGCGTAACTGATGATCTTGTTCATCTCGTTTTCCGCTTTGTTACGCTGGCTTGTTTGCTGGCGACACGAGGGATTGAATAAAATATAGTAACGCGCCAGAGAGGCGGGGCGCGTCTATGCAGTTGCTTATGCGTCACACGCTTCGCAACATCGCGAAAGCAGAGACGGGAACATCTTATCTGACCTGAGGCATATTGCCATGAAAATCACGCACGCTAAAATTTTCATAATGTCGATAAATTACCAATTCCAGGATCAATCTACGTAGTTGCGCGAACAAAGACGAGGCGTTAGCTTTAAGGAAATTTCACGGACATAATAAAATGCAAGAGTAACATTCTTCTTAATTTTAGCGTAAGTTCAAAGCATTTCATATTCTCGTGTTACGTGTTTAATGGATAATAAACGCTGCGTAATGAAAGAGATTTAAAAATAGCTCCAGCACACTTTTGCACGTTCGCAATTTTTATTAAAGCGACCCAAAATATATAGAAGATTGTGTCTAACTGCTTAAAGCGCCCGAGTTTGCGTAATTCCGGAAATTTTTTAATATATTCGAGCTATGTAATAAAAGCTTGAGAAATTAAAATTAAGCAAAAATATCTCAAGTATGTAAAGAGATGACAACCGAAATCTTCCTTTCCTTCTATTAACTTTTAACTCAGTTTCGTTATAATAATTGACGCGATTCAGAAAAGCTCTGCTTGAAAATATATCGTGCAGCAAACATGTATTGCCGCAGCCGTATTTTTGCTTTTTCAAAATTTTTCGTAACGCTAAAGACTTCTAATTAAAACTATTTTCCGAACAAACGTTTAAAAAATTATAAATGTATCGAGAAGAATAAACACTTACGCGTTATCAACTCTTATGTACGCTTATAAATTTCTATTTATTTTATAATTATATCTTCTATATGCTCCAGTTAAAAATGACAACGTTAAGCAATTTATAAGAAACTAGATATTGCAGAAGCTCCGTGACAGAATCCATTTAAAAGTTAATAGAGAGAAAAATCGTTTTTGAAAAGCAAAGTTTAAAAGCTGAGCCAGGGATGTCCGTAGCTCGCGATAATCCTCCGTGGATCACGGTAGATCACGATAAACGACGCGACGGCGGTTCGTTCTCAGTTATTTCATTTTCTTCGTCGCTCACGCTGAGAACGTCGTCTAATTTTTATCACGTTATAAACTTGCCAGTTCATTTTTTTTTCGCACGCGTCTCGCCGTTCGCCGCTGTAAAATAATAACGAAAATCTGCCAACAAATTTTCACCGATCGCCGTGGAACTGAATTTTCTCTTTTGTAGGTGCGTTACTTGATTGAAAACGTGTTTACCGAATCGACGCGAGAGAGTGTCGATCATCGAACGACATCGAATTGTCATTACAGTCTGAAATTTAATTTCGATAAACTCACGAACACGCTTCCGCAATCATATTGCTCGATACTAGAAAATATTCCTATCGATTTTCTTTCCTTCTAGAAAAAAGATTTTCATTTAAAGAAAGATATCTCAGGATTATTTACGCAAGTAACCATTTCAATGGATTTGCAATTGCTTATTGATCTTATAATACGGCAAAGTATAAAAAGGCAAGCTAATAGCCTATTAAGAAAATTAATGCGAACAAAGAAAACGATCAGATTCAATCATCTCCAACTAAAAATAAATATTCTACACACACACTCGCGCGCGCGCATACGCGCAACGTATACGACAAAACATATGATACAATTAGCAATAATTAAATTCATTACATATTGTGTTAAAAAAATGAAATAATTAACAATTATAGAAGCGTGTCAACCGCTGCCGCAGAAAATTGAAATGTCCTACATAGTTGCATAAATCAATTTACCGGCTGGAGTCATTTCAGAATTTTGATTATGATATAAATTTTCGAGAGCGTGCGCAAGATAGGAAGAGAGAGAGAAAGAGACAGAGAAAGAGAGAGAGAGAGGGAGGAAAACGCGTAGTGATCAAAATAAATACTCGGGTGCGTAATCTCATTTCCAGCGTCGCACATTCAATCACGCCAACAATCGGTCGCTAATGAATCTCCAAAACTTTTTCCAATTACCTGTTCCAATTACCGCAAACGTGACGAATAGGGCTGTCGCTTTGCGTCAATGTGACAGCGTGATACGTGCATTACTCCTGGGACACTCTTGGCACACTCATGCACATTCATGCACTGCACCGACTACTATGGCGGTAATGAATACACTTCCGTATGTATACATATAGGTATGTATGGTGTTCTTGCAAAGGACAAACCTCATTTATAATAACATTCTGTCCTACAGCCGCGACTTGTTGGACAATACGTTTGAGAATTCAACTTAATTAAAGTGCGCGATTGTTATGTTATTTGAAAAATAATGACAAGGATATATAAAACGGGATTTTTAATCAAATTTTCGATGAAATGAGTTCGTTATTTTAACGAAATGTAATCACGGTCTCTCCGTTTTTAACTACGGTACTATTTTATACGCTTTTCGCAGTACAACTGCTTGATTTGGAGTTCAAACATTAAACTTATATTCCTGTAAAGTGTATTTATTTTAAAAGGTCGCTCGTTTAAGCGACGAAGATTCTCCCACGAGGTAACATAATTATTTTTAATGAAAGGAGGTCGTGAGAATGTAACGACATTAGTTTGTCTCTTATAAAGGTCGGCTTGTATTTGTTAAATTTAGCAGGCTTTGATATCGATATGCTCAGAATCCAGTAGCAAGGATCCGATTTCCATATCTCGTTTCAGAGAGGAGAGAACCTAAAGTCAGCGTACTATGTACTTCGGTAATCGTCTATTTTGCCAAAACATGAATAGAGATGTGGCCGATCGACTGCCTGTCGCTTACATTGCCAATAGCGAGGTTAAACGTTACGAAGTGCTTAAAATATTAACGTGATCTCCGGAAAACTTCCAGAAATAAAGCCGACGTAGTTAAAGAAGTAAACTAGATCGAAAATCGACGAACTTTTAATAACATGCCAAATCAATAGACAAATTATAGCCTGGTTGTACTGTTTGAATTTCGTTACGTAAAAATGGTTTTGCGCAATTCGGGGTGTCTCTCTACATCTTTTATATTATTATTACCGTCTAATTGTATAAGCAAGTTCTATATTTTATATTTAAAAATATATTAAAACTTTACGAATATCTTTTAGACCCGGTGACATTTTCATACTAATTGTAAGCGCAAAAGAGGTAGAAAGCAGAAGAGATTTTATTTCTTCTCTTCTCTTTTATATATATTTTAATAAAGAAAAATAGAGAAGCTCTCTCTATTCAAATGAACGTAATATAGAAAGAAAACGAAAATTAATTAGAGCTAGCTCCAAGCAATACTGCATCTGTTATTATTTATTTAATCAAAGAAATCAGAATATATTTTAAGATAAAATATGTCACACATGTAAACAAGTTTGCTGAATTAAGAGCGATGTTATAACTTATGATAAAATAATGAAAGGTAATAAGAAAATATATTTAGCAATATCTCAGATGAAGTAACTTTATGACATATCACACCATATTTTGCATTTGCACCATATTGTGAAAGTTTGAAAAGCATATGTGTCATGACATACATATATTACGATCTGTAAACAGGTCGAGGAAACGCATTTGAACGAAATTTAATAATAAATACGGAATGTATCGGAAATCGCGTGCATTGTGATGGCGTTTTGTTCGATCATCAAAAATGTATTTGAAGCGCATATGATCGCCGAAGCGGCGAGAGTAACCGAAAATTCGTTACATTCCTCCTGGATATTGGACGAATTTCAAATTTGTCGACACGCGTGGCAACACAGTCGGCGGAAATTGAAACTAGCTTGGGCAAGGAGAAATAATATAGCCCTGGTAGAATAGGATCGGGCTTTATACAATGCGACTCATTAAAATTCGATGCGCCATGAAAATGAGAAATGTATGAAATGCAATGCAGCTCGAAATTGGAGATCCGATAAATTTAGTGCTCGCGTCAACAGAGTGAAAATTTTATCCGGTGTTAATAAATAAGTTAAATTTGCCAATTCATCCATCCAATTAAATCCGCCGGTATTTACCAAAAAGGAATATGAAATTTCAGTCAATCAAATTAAATGAAAAATTGAAACTCTGAAAATTACTCTCGCTCTTTCGAGGATTATGTACGATCTTGCTGCATTAATATTCGTCAAGCAGAAAGTTTCTTGGCGAACTTTCTGCTGAAACTTTTCACTTTTGACTATATCGAGCGCGAACTTTTCCTTGATGAATGTCCGGCGAGGTAGAATATTGTGCAATGCTTTGAAGAATGAAAGTTAGCGCAAGTTTGATAACGAATCTAAAGGGAAGGGGTGTATCCATTAAAACGTTAGAACATGACGAATAAAAGTAAGACAGCGGACGCTAACGGTGCAAGCTCGCTGATGGAAGTAAATTTGTGTAATGGACAATGACGCAACCGTTTCTCCGAGAATATATAAAGTTGAGACAACGTTTTGTCGAGGAAATGTTCAAGTTTCACGCTCCTTATATCAACCGTATCCTAAAATACTTTACCTTGCCCCTGCAATTAGTAACAAACCCGCAGATACTTCCCCTTGAATATACACACACGAGTTTACCTTGAACTTGTTTAATTATATGTTGCCTCACGTGTCAACGTGAAACGTAAATAGTTTCGTCATTTGTCGTAATAAATAGATAATTAATAAACTAAGCTCAAAATTGGAAACATTGTAATTGCGATATTATTGATCGTGCTTCATCAGTACGTTTATCTTGAAATGTATACTGCTTTTATGTTGCTTCATCAAATAGCGTCAAACGTACGAGTAAATGCAAATTAATTCATGATAATGCTTTACGATTAATTCGTTAATAGAGGCGTTCGTAGACAATTATAGATAATTATATGTCAAAATTTTAGATAAAGAGAAGCGACGCGTTCATATAATTTACTCCGCGCATATCGTAATTAAGAATGTATATTGAATTGTAACAATATACGTTCTTGATTACGTTTATGTGCAGAGCAAATTATCAAAACAAGTTAATCAACGCGTAACATGTTTAGCCATACAAATTAATCCTTTTTCGCACATTTTTCCGAAATATTTAGAAATTAACTGCAATTAGGTGCAATGTGATTAGCATGTTTTCATTAAGCAACCAACTTTCCATTAGACTGTAAATACAAAAAGAAAGCTACATTACAGCACAGATATTTCATTTTTCTGAGAAATCGCGAAACCATATTAACCTCGTACATATGAAATGGATAGGATCATGACACTTTATCGATTTGAGAAGTAATGGCTTCGTTCAACAAGTGATATTTAAAAATTCTGTGGTTGATGAAGCGCAACTGCCGTGCGTCAAACGGATGATCGATTCTTTGAAAAATCGTGTATTGTTTCATTGCAATTACGTGCTATTAATATCATCGTACAAAACAATTACATAAGAGAAACACGAAACCTAATTGAATTGAGCTTTGATTGAATTTCAATGTCGACAATAAAACTTTTCTTAATAAAGTACCAGGAATTTCGCAGCCTTCGAGTTGTTTCAAGCAATTAAAAGCAATTAAAAGTGAACGATCATTTTCATAAATGTTTTTATTATGATAAAATACACAGAAAATTCTATTAAATGAAATTCTGCGTACACTCGGTACCAAATGCTATACCGAGAACAATTATAATTCTGCTTCTCCACCTCGTATACCGTTATAATGCTACTTCCGTTTCTACCCCTTTCATGTCCCTCCGTTTAGTTGTTCCGCATTCAAGATAAAATATAGCCCCGGCGTTTTGTGACTGCCATTACGCCGTTATTTATCTACAACCTTCTTCGAGCCATGTAAGAAAACTCGTATCGCGAACGGTCCACGTTCAGTGATATAAAATATAAAGAAAGCCATGCATTATTTTGCGAATACATTCACCTACAGTATGTTTTGTGCGGAAATGCACTCGTCCCTCCCTCGTTCTCACCGCCGGGCCCCTCACAGACAGGCTCCTGAAATACTTATTGGACCGAGCACCCCGCTACGCAACGTCGTAGTCCCCTACTAGACTACATTAAATCGCATTCCCCGAAATTGCAGAAATCCAGTAGCATGAAATATCCCCTCTATGCCGATCGCATTCTTTCTCCTCATGCGAGACAACGACAAATAAGAGTGTGTGAACAAGGCGCCCGACACAAAGAGAGTAATGCACGGGCGGTAATGGAACAACGTCGGCGTTGCGTTGGTCCGTTGGAAGTGTCTGCAGCAGTCTGTCCCTTTACACAATAGAGCAATAAGTCTCGAATAGTATAGTGCACACTAGTGCAAGATTCGCCAGTCTTTCCCGAGGCAACATTAGATAATTTAAAGGCCTTTCTTCTATTTTGAAAAATTTAATGCTCTTTTTTTTTAACAGACTTGCTTAATTTTACGCAAATACCGTTCCACGGTTGATTTTGCTTTCATAAAAATTTAATTAAGATTCTCTCAAGTTGCGAGAGAATATTACAAGTCTTTTGCAGGAATTTCAATTTAAGTAAAAGTTCATTATAGAGATGGGTATTAGAAATTGAAGTAAAAGTAAATTAAAACCAGCGAATAATTCGTGGAGACTGTTCCTACTGCAGTACACGTATAGTTAGACCAAATAGATAATTTATACAGAGGCAGAACTAACCGGGAGAATAACCAGAGATCAGAGCTGCCAGATGGTAAACGATATATGTATAACCCGAACCACATTAAATGAAAATGAAATCGGGAAGATAAAGTAAAACGTTTCTCTTTCGCGAAGATCATTTTCGAGGGCGGATTCATGTCATTTGTATATCAATATTTAACAGCTTTTTGAAGTATTTTTTTTATGTTTCAAAATCTTACAAGTTCAACGTCGCCAATTGAATTAAATACTAGCAACGATGAAAAAAACGCAAGGGCACGACTAAAACAACTCGGAAGACGTCAGAATACTGAGTTTAACCAAGTTTCGCAATCATTCCCCAGCATACTCGTAACGAGAAAAAAAACGTAAAGTACACCCAAGTATGATGAAAATGACGTAATGTTTAGTTTGTAAAATTTCGCAACTATTTTGAGGAATTCTCCTTCTCTAAACTATACGAGTATATTATCTTTTTTAAAACTTCTTTCGTAGTAGTAAAAATTGTACATTGTTGTTTTATGTTTCGTAAGTCTGAGTGAGTGACTTTAAAGCCTCCTTTTACATCAAGAAAGAAGGATCAACGTGCACTACACGCTGAACTCCAGGGATGTACTTTATGGAGAACAAGAGGAAGCTACTAAAGAAGGATTACGGAAATAGGTAAGATAAAGTGTACGAAAAGATTCGGTAATAAATGCGGAAAGACTAAATACATAGATTGCAGATAGATTTAACGGATTGAGCGGTTAAACGATAGTATTTTCGTGATTAAATCAATCTCTCTCTCATCTGATTATATCCAGAATGTGTGTGCTCCCATGTGCATAAATGATCCGTAATATAAAATATACATATTTAGATAATTCAATAAATTAATTATGTTCCATATTTTAACGTTACTAACGATTGAAGCAAATGATTCAATTATGTAGACGTAAAGCTCTGGAAATTTTCACAGATAGAGAATAAAAGTCAAACATCAAGATAATAAATGTTAATATCTTATAATGTCTATTCTCTCTACTATAATTTGGAAAATAATTATATTTCCAAATTAATTGCGTAATAATTAAAATAAAGGATTATGCAATTAGTTAATATAATGTACATACAATATGTATATGTATGTGTGTACAATAAATATATGTATACTTAAAACATATGTATGTATGCTAAACTTTGTACTGATACCTTATTCGCAATAATAATAATTTGTCCCTGATATTTTTACATAAAAAATTCTCATAAAATTGGTTGAAAACTGACGTTTGAAGCAATAAACGTGTGCAATAATATTCGCTTACAAATGCATCGTAAAATTTCAAGCATTAAATACATTCGCAAATGAACAAACAGCAATAACGTACGTTAAAAATTGTTTTAATTACACTGCACGTACGCATATATCCAGTGACATTGCAATAAAAATGTCGCGTTAATTTAGGTTACAACCACTCTGTGTTCACGTTCAGTCAGCTTCCTGCCAACCCCTTTTTCCAGTTTATCTGTGAAATATTGGAAAGTTACACAATCGTACACTGATTGGCTCCACGCCGATATTAACTGGTTGCAAAGATAACATCGTTTCTAAAAAATAACTTTATATCAGCCTCAAATTAAAATAAAACCATTTTTTAGTAACAGATCAGACAATATCTCTTATATCTTAATTAATCTTCTTTCTAAAAAAGAGATGTAAAGCCGGGTCTACACTATGTAACAAAACATTCTATATGTTTTTGTTTTGTTTTTAACATTGTTGTATAACTTGTTATATGACTTCATATAACTTGTTATTGGACACTATTTTTGTAACAATAATTTTATGTACAAGTTGTTAAACATTTTTCATCTCAGTATTCATAATGGCGTCAAACGTAGAGGATGCAATTCTCGCAGCAGCAGCTTGTGTAATTTTGACTAGACAACATATTAGAACTAAACGGCGATTCTGGGTGCGACCATCATTAGAAGCTCGAAAAAAATATAGTGGTACAACCCTTATAGCAGATCTTGAAAGAGATGACAGAGATATATTGACGGGAGAAATTCGGTGTGACGGTAGTTTCAAAAACTTTGCAAGGATGACAAGTTTTGATTTTGAATACCTCATAAACATAAAGTTTTATAACTTCCTTTGATCTTTACCGACAACTAATGGATAACATATAACCTGCTATATAACACGAAAAATGTTATACAACATCATGTTATATAACATTTTTTCTTTTCTTTTTGTAACAAGTTGTATAACTTTGCTATATAGCATGTTTTGTTATATAGTGTAGATGCGGCTTTACCGGCGCAAATGTCGTTAATATCGAATAGTTGAGGCCTCTTTTCGGCGATGCCGATTGATTTTCTCGAAGCGCGGTGGGCTTCACTTCTCTTTTAGATTCATAGTGAATGGAGATTTGTGATTTAGTAATATACATTTGTATGCATCAACTATTGAGGTAAAATCTCTAATCGTAGTAATTAGAATTAAAGTAACAACGATTTTTGTTTCGAAACATTTTCTCGATTGAACAGAATTAATCGTTAATTTAATCAATACCAATAAGTCCGCAGAATGATACGCAAAACGTAGTAACAGCCGCGGAACAAAGTAATGTAAAATATTAAGTACGGAATTTTCCATTACGTAGCGGGACAACGAATTCTCAACGTTTTTTTGTTGTTTTTCACTCGGCGCGGTATCGTACGACGTTACGCGGGCCAATGTTTACCTGAAGGTCGCCGCGATATCATTCGCTCGCCGAACGTCGAGCCGGCAGGCAGTGGCGAGAGTCGCTCCGTGCGTGGTATTAGTTTTGTGTTATCGGTTTCCGAGACTCGATCGCGATGAATGCAGGGATAAAACGCTATTGATTTGCACACCTTTATTAGTAACAAGTAACGTTCCTCGATTAATTATTAAATTTCTATAACTTGAAATGAGAAACGAATTGCATGTTGAGGCGACGGCTCTTTATCAACGTATACATTTCGTGAGACTAATTCATCTAAAATGTGAATGTAAACCGTGGTACTTTGTCGCGGTTACATCTCGTTTACGCGCCGCGCTTTTAATTATCTATCGATTTCGTGTAATCTGTCCCATTTTCGGGAAAAGAGAGAAATTTATGCGACTTCGGCGTTCGCGCTGTAATTCGCTCTGTCGTTTTACGCAACTCGAACGGGCAGGAAGTAAAGAAAGTCGCTTATCGCATGTCGTTACATTATGTAAATGTAATCGAAAATTATCTGGATTAACTTCTGCAATTAATAACATCTATTTATCGCTGGAAACTTTGCTCACACAATTTATTTCGAGGATTAGATTGAAGGACTAAAATTGTAAAATATCGTTTCGTTGCGGACTAATAACTACTTCTTTACCACGGATTATGCTTCCGATGCTCGCGTTGCGTTTTATATCGTCAATTCAATAGTGATTTATCCATTTCCTATTCTTCCGAATCAAAAATGCAAGTGTTGGTAATATTTCGTGCGTTTCGCGATATCTCACATCGCGTACGGGAGTGCCCGAAATTTCGCGAGATCGATTATTTTCATGAGTAAGTGTTGTGTGAGTGCAACAAGGAAATCTGAGAGGAGGGGCAGATCTTGGAGGCATCGGGCAACAACGAAGAAATCGGTGAGGTGAGTGTCTTACATTTTTATGTTATTTGCTACTTGCGTAAAATAAAGCATCTGTTCTGTTGTTTTTATTTTATTTATTCAAATGATTCGAACGAGGATTCGAATAAGTGTTAGAGACAATACCACACGTATAAAATTTTGTGAGTTTATATTTAAAAAGAAAACTTTTTCAATATTCTGTATAATTATTTGAATAAATACTTATTTTATAAAATATAAAATATCAAGTATATTTAATACAATAATTTTGATTTTACATAATTAGTCTATAATAATCATATACATATTTGTATTGTTACAATTTATAATATACATATATAACAAAAATTAATTAAAAAATCATAACGATGTACAACTCTGCTGTTGCAACTCATATTAGTGAGTGACAAATTACTTTTTATTTTAAATTGACGTTGCGCCTACAATTACTTCTTTGCATGTATACAAATTCTTAAAAATACACGTACAATGCTCAACCAGGAACTGCGCGCGAAGCGCGCGTACATTTCTAGTTATTAAAAAAATTACATGTTACTTTACTTGACTAAATGAATTATTTGTTTCTAAAGTCAGTTTATCTTATTGTTCTTAAGCCTAATAATATTTTATCTCATTTTACATTTTAATTGAATTCAATACATTTTTTAGTAAATTAAATAATTTTATCGAATATATTTAATGATTACATTCAGCGTCAAACACAAATAATATAATTATTAAGTATTTCTGTGCCCCTGAGATATTATTTTTATCGATAATTACAATGAAAAGCCTAAATGACTTACTTGTTTCTCGGTTCACATTTCGTAAATTTCTTATATAAGAATATATATACTTAACGCACATATGCCTCAGTTGGAAAAATACGTTTTTCCCAATACCCTTCACCATACTCATCGATCCGTACGCTTCCTTATGTTTTTGCATCCATTTCCCGTATATGTGGAAACCCTCTCAGAGATTTATTGATCAATGTAGACCATAACTAAGAGGCAAGCACATTTCCGAATATATCGAAGGTAATTGGAAAATGCATCGCGCGTGTTTGCATATACCACTCGTAAACTAAAGTAGGTCATCATAAATGCTTGCTTTTAAAAGTTCCCATTATTTTTTTCCGCTATGCTCATCGAAGAATACTACATTGTTTTCGTATGCACGCCAAGAATACGACATACGCATGATTTACTACAAAAGATCGCGCATTGCCATATAATGCACTATCAGCGTTTGTTCGTGTAAAAGTTGATCGCATTTCTTCATTTACAATAGTTTCGCTGGTCCAGCATGTGCTCCGACTATTTAAATTATCATCGTATATGTTCTTTTACAACGGAGAACAGCTCGTAACCGCGTGAGTACCGTTTCAAAACAAACGAGAGGCACTCCTGTTCGTAATTATACTGAAATTGATTTTCCAGTACGTGCTTGTTCCGGCTTGATCAAGGTTGTACGTGGAATTACCTTTCATCGTCTTTTTAATATTAAGCACCATGAATGAAATGTAAACGTTAATGCATAACAGCCTAAATAGATTTTTCATTTATTATTAACATTTGTATAAATGTCTCTAGGTATAAATCTGACTGTTTTTTACCCTAATTATTTCCTATTTTATAAAGGACCTGTATTAAAAAGAGAAATTACATTAGAAGAGATTTGGCAGAATTAAATTCTTTATTATGTATTCTTATAGTAATATGCTTTCTTTCTCGTTATTATAATTTAATAAGAAATAATTAATAATAAGAAATTTCTTCTATTTCCTTTTATGCCAGATTTCCAATGCAGTTTCAAATAATACGATCAATTTTATCTTGTACAACCAACCTTAATTTTAATTTTTTAAATAAGACAAACTTAAAATATCCGCTTCGTACCTGGATTTATCTTTATAATCGTAAAAAGAAATTAGCATTAGTTTCCTTTTTTCATGGCGCATGAGAATGTTTATCAATTATACGAAGTAAAAAGATGTTATACATATGCATAACACAACGTGGATGTGTCATGCATAAAACATTAACATGACACAGACACGTCTTATCCGCTTATTTATCAAAACTTCCTTGCCCGTGATACAGTATTACGTGATTTTCTGCTTACAGTGTATAACTGTAAGAAAAATATCTGATTCAACGTGTGACATGAAAAATATGTGACCACACGACACGACGCGTAGGTGTAGAGGACGCGAATTTTTCAAATTACGATAAGAGAGACAAGAAACTTAACAGGACTAAATAAATTTGTTATCCTCCAAATTACGCACGAAATTTACTATGTGCTTGGCATAATATAAATAGCACGTTATTAATTTTACGCACACGTGCAATTATGTTGCTTCGTGGCCATATAACACTTAAGGTCCATTATCGTGAAAAATATGCGAAACTTAACGTCACGTTTTATCACGCCTGACTTGGATAAATTTGCTTGGCAGACAATAAGTGAATTTAGTAACGTCCGTTGGCCTCGTTTCTTTTTTCTTTGAACTATTTTAACCTTGTTAATAAAACTGTGCGATAACTCAAGATTCAATCTAGAATTTTATACTTATGGTTTACATACACTGATAAAAAAATATCTTAATCCAAAAAGATATTACTTTACTCAAGAAAATTATTCGTTAGGTGGCTCCTAATAGCTTATTAACTTAAATTTAAAAAATAATAAACAAATTAAAACATGCATTACTTTAATTTAAGTATTTATTAAATATCAAAGAATAGATCATTTCAAATTAAAAAAATTTTATCTCAATTCTATAAAATGTTTACTAAGATGTAATTTTTACAGCGAAGAAAATTTAATTTCTTATTTAACAAAAACAATTATTTCATTTAATAAATAGTATCCTATATCTCATGAAATCTTTATTTGAATGTAGAAAATGTAATGATTTAAATTAATTCACTTAATATAATACATAGATTTACTTGAAATTTGATATTTTTCTTTAAATAGAATAAATATTTACTTCAGTATAAAAAAATTACTTTAAGTAAATCTATTTACTTATTTTCAAAAACATTTTTTTCAGTGCAGTTATATAGATATAGTTTATATATGTTTTATAACTGAATATTTTTCTATCCTCCGATGTACTGTGTTTAAGATTTTCATCTAATATTTATTCGCAACACTTATTGTTAAATGAATACAGTCAATAACATAATAAAAAATATTTTGACACGTCTGTAATGGATTGAAATGGCCCTTGTAAACATATCAACGGAAACTCTCTTATTTTAGAATATAAAAATATACTATATAAAATACATGTTATTGAAAATCACCGGGTACACATCTTGCTTCATTGGAGCGCAACGGTTGGTGGTTTAAAGGTCGAGGGCGTGTATAATGCGAGGTTACCATCTTTTTATACATATACATACATCTCAAGGATCAGGTATATCCCTGCGAACACGGATTAGTCAAGTTAAATGGTAATACCAATGTAATACATATTTCTAATTAATATAATAACGCAAAAATAAACCAGATGCCTTTGCACCACACAAATTAATTGAATTCTCAGTTACGACGAGCTAACTGCAAAAACATCCACGATACGATTAACTTTAATCAAAATGTCTGTTGGGTACAAATTAATCCGATTAAAAAAAGTATACTGGCATAGCTGCAAAATTACATTGTTAAAATTCTCGTATACACAGCATTCTAAGTGAATTATTAAATTACGCGGCGGAGTAAAAAATGTAGCTAGTATTGCACAATTTTATAATCACGGTTCACGAGATTCTTTTACTAATCTGGACTCAAACTTCCTGACAAAAATTTAATAAAACGTAAGCCTTTCAATATTTAACCCAAAACACATTAGAAATCTGAAATTAACGAGAACGTGTTATTTTTCATCTAAAAACACATAGGTGAGGAATAGCATTGTATTATTCGTCATTTTAAAACGTAAAAAATTTGAATAACACAAATAATAGCAACGCCATATGCGGTCGGGCTGAAACTTAGCTCTGAGTCTAATAATATTTTTGCGACACCTGCATCTTTTTTCAACATTTCTTGCAAACTGCGTGCAAATAATTTTTGGTTTCGAAACATAGCTGTGAACATTTTTCATTTTCAAAAACTTGTAATTCAAAAAGTGCTAGTATCCGGATATCACAAATAAATTGATTAACCATATGTAAAATAAATTTGTAAATGTTTTAATGAATAAACATGATACGGGAAATCTAGGATATCATATGTCAATATTTGTTCATGTATGGTACACATACATGTACAAATGCGTGTGTGTGTATTATATATGTATATGTATTATTTTTTAAATATACATATTCGCGAAATCAATACAGCTTTCCGGATGGAAAAGCTCGTATAAACCGGAGTTTTAATATCGGAAAGCAATCGAGACACCGGATGGGTAAATATCCTGAAATTTCTGTTACTCCGAGATCGAAGCTGGGTCCTTTCAAACCCGTTTCAGCAGAGCGCAGGATTACCCAAAGGGTCAACAACGGAGAACGAATAACGCGAGATTAAACTTTGTGCGCTTGATCGCGCTGAAATACGTTTGTTTGAGATAACATAACGCAGGAAACGATCGTCACTTTGACACTACGTCGATGATTTATGCGGATTCCTATATAATATGTGCATATATACATATATATGTATATATTGTGTGGGTGTGGGTGTGTGAGAAATCAAAATACATAAAAATACAAAGTAATACTTAAAATACGAGACATTCCTAGAAAGAAAACATCGAAATACATGCATTTTCAGCGAGAAATGACTCGTCGATCGATGTCGAAATGATGTCGAATCGACATCAACACCGTCAAATTGATGTCGAGTCGACGTCAATTTGGCAGTATCGATATCGATTCGACGAATCATTTCTCATTGGGTGACAATAAATGCGCTAATTGCCACATATTTAATTTCACATAACTCGATTTTAATAACAATCGATAATGCTAAGGCACCAACAATTTCTCTGAGTTACAAACCACTGCATTCCTTAAACATTGGACGCATGGACAATGAAATCATATTTTTGTAAACTAGTTTCGGGAATCAAATATTGCAAATTTGTTGTAAACATATTAGACAATAACGTTTGATGAACCTGATTTCTCGCACTAAGATATTTTTGAAATTTTTCATTACATAAGCTCAAATAAAAATCGGCTGAACTAAATGCACTTCTTCTGGTATTAATTCGAAAGAAAATGTGGTGCTGAGCAAGACAAAGGAGAGAAGCGCAACGTAATGACGTGTTGCGTAAATATATATGATATCTTTTTCAAAATAAAATTTGTTTAACTTATATTTGACTATCCACTAAAATTTCTCGTTGAATTTAGAGTTTTCTCGGTTTCTTCGAGAATCAAATTCAAGCATTACATAAACGTAGAAAGTCAATTCAACATCAGTTAATAGTTAGGACATATATTATTATGTACATTGTATGCATTCACGTTTTGTTATGTCATATCATTATCGTAACAGGGATTTATATTATGTATACAAATTGTGCATAATTATTGCGCTATACATAATGTGATAACAATTCTGTAATAATGGACATTATGTAACGCATCTAAATCTTGCACTATTGGTACACTACGGATTTATTCAAAAATATGTAAACAGCAAAACCATTAAATGTACATATGTATATAAAATTTATATACTTAATTTGTAATCGTTTAATGGATATCTTGAATAAGACAATTTATTTAAAATATTTTTTATTATAATACGTTTGTTACTGATATGTATAATGTTAAATGATATAACGTGATCATCATTGCACGTTATTGTTTAATATTTTTACAACCCTACAAAGTTGTAATATTTGATTCCCGAAACTAGTTTTCAACGTGATATCATTTTAGACCTTCGACAATTAATATTAGAGAAAGACAATATATTAAGTATATTATTAAACAAATTAATTATTCAATCAATAGCGTATATTATTTTGGCTATGAAATATTATCGAATAAAATAAAATATATAAAAATAAATTAAGACAACAAGGCGTAATAAGATTTACAGATCTTGTTACACTCTTTAATGTTGTTATTTGTGGCATATAAAATACAATGATGATACTAAACATCTTAACTTTTATGTATCTAATATTATTAAGATTTATTTATTACATCAAATAGTAGATAAATTGTTATTGTTAATTATATTATATCCTGAAATCTTAATGCTATGTTTACCTGATATTATATGATATTTATTCAACAGACATGTGTGAAACAACAGCAAACATTAGAGACAACAGTAAATATAACGTAACCGCAAACAGGAGAACATCTGTTGGGCATTATACTAGAATGAAAGAATGCTAATGAGAAATGTCATGCGATAAATGTCAGGACTAAACTTAGCTTCAGACGGAAACGAGTATTTTTAAGTGAAAAGTGGGCGATTTGTGCGAATCGCAAAATGCATTAAGCTGTATAAATCTAATGTTTTTGTCCAGGGTGAAAAATCGATCTGTAATTTGACCTTCTAAAAGTGTGCACCAATAGAATTAACCACAAATTAAAACGAAAAAAAGAATACTAAAAAAATCCGGAACAAACCGCAAGCCCCAGTGTCAATTAAAAACCTTGATATCTCGCCGATTACATATTTTTGCTCTCGACAGGAGATTGTCGTTTCGTATATTGAGTTTATTGAATGATGAAAGTGAATCAAATAATTACTCGGAGTGATGAATAAAGAGCCGACCGCAAGAAGTAGCACATGTCAGTTAACATAGTGATTGTAATCAATTGCGTTTCTTCGACATTCGTAATCCGTTGGTCAATTTTGTACGGTTAGATGTGTTATCATTTCGCAAGAGCTGCGTGAATAAAAATTGTAGATAGTTATTACATATTAAAACCTGTCTCCATATTTTTTCTAATATATTGAAATTTAATCGTAGCTCCCGTTTTTTAATTTTTGTTAAGATAAAATGAAACGCGTAGACGTAATATAAACCTATTTAGAACTTTGTGTATGTGTATATATGTGTATATATGATTATATTTTATATTTAAAATTATTTCAGTTAGTTCTGATGTTAGGTAAAGCGACTTTATAAAATTTGTATCCCAAAAGTTACAGAATTTTTGGATTTATATAGAGAAAATGTAAAAAACCAAACAAATAAAAATTAAACAAATAATTGAACCTTGATAATATACAAGCACTAATAACAGGTTTAAATAAATGAATAAAACATAAGTGCGCTAAAAGGATTTCATGCAAAATATTCGATGGTTAAAACCTGAATGCACCAGTTACAGCATTTTTCCAGGTTGCTTTGTATTCAGCCCTTCGCTTGGCGGTTTATCAATTTTTCGGGCCATTTGTTGTGTCGTTCTGGTGCAAATAAAGCGACGGGCGCTTCCATACAAAGCCGCCGTGTATTCGAATTTCCATTTGCCGCGCATATTATCATTGCCGTACAAATTTTCTCCGATTAACTCGTAATTATCCCTCTCGACCCAGGCCTCTGCCGTTGATTCCCCTGCGTCCCTCGTCCTCGCATCGATCGAATCGGATAATTATAACACTGCGGCCGGTGCTGCGGTTCGAAGGACGACGACGATGACGACGGCGACGAGGAGCGGTGTGGCGGCCGGAGTGAGAATTTCAATCTCGTGCTCGTTGGCGAATTTCGGATACTCGAGGTGCCAGCAATTTCCCCCGACGACAAATACAATTTCCAGGTAGGTACTCGCATTGAATACTGTTTACGTGGCGTTACGAGAACCCACGGGGTCATCTTGTGGAAACTGTTAATGAAGCTGCGGGAGAACATTCATTTTGGTACGTTCGTGATTCTCTCTCTCTCTCTCTCTCTCTCTCTCCCCCCCCCCTCCCTCTCTATTCTTTTTCTCATTCACTCTTCTTGTTTTGGGATGCATTGAGATATGTTTTTTAAGCATGTAATATTATTATATTACATTATTTTTAACAGACTATATTGGAAGTTTGGATAATATTGTAATTTGTGAGGAAACACGCTTTTATATAGATATCTTATATTATTAACATTCGGCGAGTTGCTCGTTCAATAATGTTACCAGCGACATTGCTCTTGAAATTAAAAAATCATTTCTCGAAACGTTAATAAGCGTAATTCCTTACTCAAATAGGTTTCTAAATGATATTGAAGCTGTGTGACAGTCGTAGAACGAAAAAATCGCAAAATTTAGTAGTTGCCGAGATAGGGAATTACTTTCAGTTTCAAATTAAAGTAACGTTATAGCATTTTACAAGGCTTTGAGGCTTGAAGCCATTAAAGTTCAATGGAAAGGCTAGAGACATGTTTCTTTTATAATTTGAGCTATTTCCGTTCAAACATAATAAGGTGTAATATATGCGCTTGTCGTTTATATTAAAAATAAACACAAATGTATAGACTCTGTGGATAAAAATAAAATAAGAAATTACGGACATTTAAAGTTTAGCGCGGACAATGTAGCGCGCATATATTTCTGACAAACTGGAAATCACTGTATAATACGAAAATTGGAACGACACATGAACTTTACTTTCTGTAATTTCTCATTTGTCATAAATATATGCGCCCCATTGTCCGCTCTAGACTCTAAATGCCTATTGTTAATTATTTGATAAAAGCAAACGAGAGAAAAAAGCATATCGCTGGGGGTCTGTTGCAAAATATTTGAGACATGCGATTTCAAACACGCAGGGTGCGTTTACGATCCCCTAAAGATAATGAACGATGCTCAGGTGCGACACAATATCTGCGTAATGGTATTTTCGATATACAAGTTACTTGATTCGCGTTAGCAGACGTGACCTATCTGGAAGAGTGAATTTGTATTTAATTGGACGGCGATTAATAAATGCGTCATGGAAGTCACTTAAAAACGGTTTTAGAGATTACGAGAAAATTAAACACGATTCAAATGATATCCTCGCACCGGATTTATCATTGACGATATCGCGCTCCTACGTATTCTTCAATTAGTCCGCCTCACATTAATAACTCCCCACGCGGATATTAGCAGAGAGATAATTGCCAAGTAGAACGCGCCGGAGAAAACAGATTTCCGACTAATTTTAGAATGCAAGGATAATCGGATAAATCCTACTTGATAACAAAATCTGCACCGAGAAATGGGTGTTTTTTTTTAACACGGCGAAACATAATTATGGCGATTAAATTTCAGATTTGTTTCCAACCTTTCCATTTTTGCCACGAATAATCTTTGTGATAATAAATTCCGCCAGGCGACTCTATATATTGGAAAAAAAATTATTTTAACAATGTTTCTTTTAAGTCATTGTGTCAAAGTGACAAATTAAAAACGCGATGTTGCTCGTTGCTATAAATTATGTGGAAGAGTTTGGAATTTTTGCAAAAATTCCGAATATTTTTCATTGTAAAGCTTAACAGCCAATTTCATTGTAGAGCTAAATAACAAACTTTGAGCATGATCTCGTTTAATCTTGCAAATTATAACAATCCGAAAATCCCGTATTTGAATGGTTTTTATTGCAAAGCCTAATGCAAGCCAATTTCCTGGTGAAACACAATGATAAACTTTGAGCATACTCTCGCTTGATTTTGCAAATTGTGTGAAATGACTGGAATTTTTCTGAAAATCTCACTTTTAAATATCTTTCGGGACAAGAAATTCGAACGAACGAAAAGTGATTGTACATTAATGCTTCTTGACTTTTGCTGCCTGGATAAACGTCGATAGGTTATCTAACATATATGTACCCACCTCTGAAATCACTCTATTCGAATATCTCCGTCATAAGGGATGATCGCTCTATCGCGATATGCGCGTAATGGTATTTCGCATTCGAGAGTCGTTCGATGCGGATTCCGCGGACGTCGACGACGTCGTTCACGACGACCGCATTTTCCCGGTAAGTAATCGGGATTGAGTTACGTCGTCGCGGCAGCAATCATGAGTAGCCACGAGCGATCCCGGAAATCTCTAATGAACGGGAAATAATTAAAACCCTTTTGAGACGTTTGTTTTGCTCGCCTTTCATCGTTAGAATGAATTCTTTCCTTCTTTTTACGGTATTTTTCATCCACGCCTCTATGTAATTAGTTCTTAGCTCTAACAATATCCTGGTATTCTTATAAGAAAGAAAGTCCCCTTACTTTTTCCTCAATTCGCTTTATCTCTTAGCTGTTGACAGTTTATACTAGAATCTTGGCGTGGTTATAATTGAGAAAAATTATACTATTTATAATTTATGTAACGTTGAAAATAATTATATTACTTTCCTTATTATTATCTTTCTAGTATTATTTTTATAGCTCATACATAAAAGAACTTTTTCATACGTAGAAATGGATAAAAAGGCGATCGCGTCGACTCGAATGTTAAAATTAATATTTCATGTCTTCGAATCAATAGTTTAGAAAAGTACATGGAGACTTATTTTCAGATAAAATTGAGTACTGGCTAAGACAAATACACGGTGAAATTGCATTTAGAGTTTGAATGTTGACTCTGAGTTGCTTTGATTGTACAGAAAATATTATTAATCAATTAAGGCCATTAAATTTAAAATTAGACAGCCATGTTCAGAGTTTTAAGCAAATAAAATATACGAAAGTACATTTTTGCAAAGGATTGTGTAAAAACAACCTTTTGGAATCGTTATTGCTGGTGCACTTAGGATACAATGGAAAATGCAATATTATATGCGAGCACAATGTTTGTGAATGCAATTTATATTGTCATCGCACATACCGGATATTATTAACTAACAAATTATCTATATCTATACGTGTATAAGGTATAAAATATATATATGAGATGTTGACGAATGTCTTAGAAATATTATAATTTTTTAATAGATATCCGACTGTAACTATTAGATCACAGAGAAGTTGCGCATTTCTGGTATGGATTGCTCTCAAAGATTAACTCGATTAATAGTTTTCACATTCAAATCAATATCATCCACTTACAGATATTCTCAAAAGCTGAATTTTAAGCCAAACAGTTAATTTCAAAGTACGTTTTTATCAATTAGTTCGTAACTAACAAAATGATAATCACACATTGCTGCGTTTCTCTTTTCCTATCTCTCTTTAACTTATATCTTTCTTATTAAACTGAAGTAAAAAGAAAAGAAGGGACTATATGTATATATTTTTTAATTTCCGTCCAAAACTATTTTCTTTACCGTGAAAACTAGATAAAACTATTTCTCTAAAGGGAAAGACAGGAAAATAAAGTTACGGGGTATACGAATATCCTGCTCGTAAGATCGACAATCTGATCTGGTAAGGGACATTCGATCACTGTTCAGTATCGATACAAATGTATCGTAATCGTATTTTGGATTCGCAGATCTGTCTGGTTCGATGGGTCGAACCGAACTGAATGTTCTTGTAGTTTGATCAATACAAGTAGCGCGCAGGCGTTCTCGGCAAATGGAAACACGAGGCTCTCTCGTTTTCCTGTGCACGTCTGATCGGAAACAGGTAGATGGTAAGGAAGATGTATACCAGAGAAAGCTAGTAAGAAGATATATAGCAAAAAGACAGTTGATTTTTCTTGTCCCAGCGCACTTCAATTGGCCTCTGATTACAACAGAGGAAAGAAACAATCTGCCAATTAAAAGCGTATGCTTCTTAATTCGCAATACAGAAGTTGATTGTTTTAAAAATAACTTTGAATTATTTTGCTGTTAAGGATGGTAAAAGAATTGTTCCGGATCGATCTTTTGGCAATAAAAAATATTTATTTATGATTAAAATACGATATAAAACCCGTTTTTACGTAACTTTATTATTTCTTTTGGTAAAAGGGTTAAATTGGGAAACGGATATTATCGATATGTCTCAGAGATGAAGGAATGACGTATTTGTCAAATACACTTATCATCTGGACCAATCATATTGGTGTCGGCGAGGAAACCCCCAATCATTTCAAGATGATAAGCCACCTCGTCATTGAAACCACGATAGTTTACGATCTGGACGGTCCTCGGGATATCAAATTACCGGCTTGAGATAACATTTTGTTTTGTCAATGTTCCTCCCACACAGCTATAACGGTCGCGCAAATTTTCCGCTTGGTTTCGTCGATATCGCGTATTGCGTTTACTCAGTCCCGCGAGAAATGATGCAAACAGAATTTCTCGATGGCACAACTCATAAATCCCCAATCGTATCTTTGTCAAAATTTGCCAAAAGTTTTTTTGTAGGGAAACATACAATAAATGTTTATATAAATTATTTTTAACTTCATCAGATTATAATTATATACATTTTATCCGCAATCTCAATTGCAATGACGGAATCTTTGACTAATTCCAAAACGACTTTCAACGAAAATGTAGGGAAAATCAATTTTTCATAACTTTTTAATCTTCGATATTGACATTCTCTTTCGTGATTAAATTTAACAATTATTATTTTGTTAAGATAAAACTTCAAAGTAATTTTATCTATTATATTTCAAGGTAATGTTTTCTCCTAAATATTTCTCTCTCTCTCTCTCTCTCTCTTTCTCTTTCTTTCTCCTCGTAGATAATTTAGATGAAATAAATCACAATATAACATTCTATACATTTCATTAAAATATTCAATTATATTTATATATCTTTTTATCTTGCAGCATGTTTTAGTATGACAATATTAGTTTGCGTTTGATGAAATCAATATACCATAATTATGCAATTTTAATAAGAAAGTCAACGTAATATAAAAGAAATTATATCTTATTCTGATTTTACATAATCTTTTTTAACATCGTATTAATCCTAAAACTCTACCCATACATTCCGCGTGCATCGAGATCCCGGCACATATTTTCGCCAGAATGAACAGACACTTTTAGAACCCATACAATATTTATAGATTGCACGCGAAAAAGAGAGATACCTGACCAATAATCGATATTTTCTACCAGACTAGCGCTATGGGCAAAATCTCGCGATAAAGAGAGAAACGCCCTCAACGAAATTTTCTAATGAAAGAGAAGAGTCTTTGTTGTTTTAACCTATCTATAGCTAACCAAAATATATTGAAAAAAATAACTTTTCAATACTTGGAGCTAAAAATCGTATTTGCAGAACATGTACTGATTTATTTAGCGATATTTATTGTAATATTAATAAATACCATCGTATGTATTAGTCAGTAATATTATACACATTAATAAGATTATTTCGAGAAATGTTTTATATATCAACTTCTGTGACGGCTATAATCTATGTTTGAAAAAGATTAGAATTAGAAATAATGAAAACGAGACGAAAGTGTATTTTCAATTATTACTAATTAAGTAAATACTAGTCCAGTTTCAAATTAAATGAGAAAAAAATTATGATCGAAATGTATATTTTCTATTTGCCTTTAATTTCAGTGCGAGTTTCTTTTCTTATTATTTTAACGAATACTTTTTTAATTATTATTTCATATTTGTTAAATCCATTTGCCTATCTCTGAAATATCTCATAAACCGCTCTATAAGAAAAATAGCATAAAGTCTTCCTTGTTCCCATTAAAATTATAAAAAGTGTATAAAGGGCATATAATGTAAAGCACATTTCTAAAGCACTGTTTAGCATACTGTATACATAAGCGGTAATATTATCTTTCACAAGAAAAATAATTTTGTTGATAGAATTTTACATATTTGCGTCACACCATCAGAAGCTTCAGAGAGAATGTTAACGGCGCAAATAAACAATGTCATATTGTTCGCATTTTCCACGACACGATGGGGCGTTGTCGAAAAGAAACTCGACCTCGATTTTACTTACGTTTCGTTGATGACGCGTATTCTTTCTCATTCCTCTCCCCTTTTTCTTCCCTCACTCGCTGACGGATGAAAACTCAGCAACAGATTGCTCCCCTGTGCAACGCAGCTTCGCTACATCCAACGAACTGGGCGTTCGCTTCCGTGTAAGTGTGACAGTTCATTCAAACAAGCAATCGAGTTTGCATCCACCACCTTCCGGCGCTTCGTTCGTTAACGCGCAATCTCCTCCTCGACAGGAGAACTATCGTGCAAGGAGAATCGGCTCTTCCTTCCCCCCGAAACGATCCCTTCTTGCTGCGATTAATATGATGTCGTGTGCGGCCATTACGAATTTTTTTTTCCAATATTCCCCGTCAGGGGGGATTAATAATAATTTATATATTACTTTATCAGAAGTTTCAAAGAGTAATAAGAGTATCATTTTCGAACAGCCTTGTATTTTTAGCCCTGCATTTTTTTACATGTCAAATACACAAGCTTCATAAATTGAATTTATTTGTCTCCCGATGGCATTCAAATGTGAAAATCTATTCGAATAATCTATTTCAAAAAGCGAGCTTTATAATTAGTTTTGTAAAAATTAATTTCTTATCCCTTTAGAAAAATATATAGGTCATATGGTAATACTACAGATTGAACGTACATTGTGTGTGTGTGTACGTGTGTGTATGCGTAACTCTTTCATTACTGAAAAGTAATTTCATTACCTCATTTTTTTAGGTTTTAATCCCAAGCAATTAATTTTATCTCATATTATAGATTACCTATACCTATATATTTCAATAATATGAAAATTATTTACCCCGCTAATTTATATGCTTAAAAAACTACTTTGAAGTAATATCATTACTTCTCTCCATAATGGAAAACTTAAAGGGAAACGTTCGCTACAGTTTCTAGCGGATTTCAATAAGACTCAAATATGTCGTAACTCAAGATAGAAAACATGTAGTTCTCTCGCACGCACTTCATTGCGAGATTCTCTTCAAAAGTAACCAGATATACTTCTAGTTTTAGCTTTGATCCGATCGGATTTCGCCAAATGCATAAAGTATCGATATTAAAAATAATTTATAACCACGCATTTAAATTCATTTTTCAAAAAAATTCAATTATAAAATTTTCTATATTTTATTTTCATATTCTACGAAAGCGTATGAAGATCATTATGAAAGAGTTTTATTTTACAAATATATATATATATTTTATCTGTAAAAAATTTCATATATTTTTCGTGTTCACTGTAAAACTCATTTAGAATAAAATACTTTAAGTAAATTTTGATTTAAATAAGGCATATTCTACACACCGCGACCTAAGTAAAAAATCTAGCAACATTTTCTTATAGAAAAATAAAAAGCGAATTGTAAAAAAGATTAAATCGTGGTAAATTTTAACTATGACATCTTGACAATTTAACATCGGATTCCATGAGAGAAATAACGTAAAAACATAACTGTTTACCGCATGTTGACTGTGCTTTATAAATTCAGCCGTGATTTACCTTTTGAAACATTTACATGATCGCACATTATGTGTAGCTTTTTATTCCTGTTTGCCTGACCCGAATCTAAAAAGTAAAAGCAGCGAGGGGAGCTTAATATGAAGACCGAAAAGTACCGAAAATCACGAGAAACGTGAATCAAGGATCACAATCATACTCATTCTCGTATCATCTCAATCTTTTATTTCTCTTCTTTTTACTTAGACATACGTATATACATGTACAGTAATTTTATATCGTCACAGTCTTACACGCTACCTAACACCGTTCTGTTTCTACTCGCTGAATTCTCTTCAATAAATTCTGAGTCTCGAATTTGGGAGTCAACGTTTCCACGATGCGCGTTGCAATTTCTGGTCGGACTATTTCTCAAAAAATGTCAAATCGCACGTAATGCACTTGAGAAAATCTCGTTCCTTCATCCAACTGTATCAGTGAATACAAGTAGTAAATGCGCAATAAGTTTTAAATAATATATAAAGTATTTCACATATTTCTAAAGTCGATTGGTCAAAATGTCTTCTAATTGGATAAAAATATACTTCAGCAAATTATAGATAGCAAAGATGTCTTTTAGTGTATCATAGAGAGAAATTATGATTATAATTTGAAAAATGATCCGATCGCACCGTCAACTACATTATTTCCTTCTACTGGTTCCTATGATTTCTAATATACCTTACAAATAAAATTTTGGAATACCTACATCAAACTCTAAAGTTCGGCGATACTTAGAGAAACTTCATATCAAAGAAAGAAGTTTACGGCAGAGTTCGTAAGAAGCTTATTTGGTTAAAAATAGCTAAGAGAAAATTTAATCAAACTTCGCGAAATTCGAATTCCATCGAATACCGAGCCTGAAACAGAACAAAGATTTTAACGGAAGGAAGAGTAAAGAGAATATTCGATAAGAAAGTTATTTTTCAATTACTAAAGGTTTGTAACATTAAACCAAGGTTTTAATAATCGATGAATTTCGATGAAATTCGAATTCTTGAGAATTTGACGGAACCCAAAGTTGGAATTGAGTTCTGTCAAATTTATTCGCTTTCTTTCCCAGCGAGTTATAATACTGTTTTTAATCTATGAAATAGAGCCTCTATCACGAATCGCAATCGGCATTCTTATCATCGATCTCAATTCTCTATCATCCTCCACGCACGCACGATACGTCGCTACAAACAAACAATATACTCGAATATATAAAGACAATTTATCTTCTGAAACTTACAACAAATTTTATACAACATTTGCTCCCACGTAAATATATGTACAATATGTATGCAATTTTTTTAAAAATTCATCGAAACCAGAATATAATTAAACAAACAGGTATAAATATATTATATTCTCCGACATTTCTAAAAGTTTAATGTATTAATATTTAGATAAATAAGTGTAAAATGTTTAAATGTCTCTTTGCTATTTTGGAAGTGGTTTTTATCGTTCTTGAAATATCTTAGAAATGAATACAAGGATCAGAAAATACAATTTAATTCTATCTGGCATTATACAGGTAAGCACGCATGATAGCTTAAAATCAGTCATCAATTTTAATGATCACGCGAACTCGAAATGAGATATCAATAATGAATAATTCAACGCGCTGTACTTTGCATGAATATTTATTTGGGCCCAATTTTACATATTCGCGCATATGTGCAAATAACTCAGTAGTAAATTACCGTAGAGCTTGTTTAAACAAAATGGAGAAATTCAATAAATAATTATTGTTAAAAATATTAATACCGGAAACAATGTGTACCGTTGGTAAAGATAAAAATTTGTACTTTGTAAATTGTAAAATAAGTGGAAGTTTATAGTCGTCCTATGCGAGACTCCTTTGCATTAACGTCGTGCAATATCCGTCTACTATCTTACAAGTTTGATTCACCTGAATGTCTTTATTTGTACAGAGTAAATGGAAGTAGGCAATTTACTAATTGTAATCGCGTAACGATTACGATGCCGCTGCTCCACATTAATCAATATAGAATCTCCCAACAAGATTAGACGCGTTGCCCAGCGCAATCGTCATCATCAATTACAGAGCATATCTGAAAGCTGATATCTCGCAAGACACAAACTTGGAAAACGTCGTTCGCTCGTTTCACTTGAGTTATGTTGCGCAATAATAACGCTTCCTCTCTCGGTATTGGATATCGTTTTACGAATTCTCGCGATCAGCATCAGTTTTCGTGAGGCGACACAAGTGGAAAAATTAGAAGGTACCGCTGGCAGGCCGCGCGATACGTGCAGACGAATTAAATTTTCTCAAACGCACATTGAGCTATCATGTCCACTCTCAATTGTACATAACACCTCGCGTTGATACGCACAACTCGCACGACAACCCGAACGTATAATGTCATTATAAATCAATCCGTTGCGGGCACAGATGCGTTCGTTCATCGAACTTGCGAACCATGCGCTAACAATAACAATTATGATACGCGTCGTCGCCCCGGAAATGATTTTTGCGGATTATCGCGGCGCACATCGAAATTATAAAGAGCAAAAATCAGCGGCGGACTCCCGTCCCCGCACTGAAAAAAATTTCTGGTTGAATATGGACGAATCAGATAATTCCTTTAGGATTGACCAGAATTCCTTTAGGATTTACCAGAATTTCTGTAGGATTACAGGAATTCTGGTAAATCCTAAAGGAATTCTGGTAAATCCTAACGGAATTATCTGATTCGTCCATATTCAACCAGAAATTTTTTTCAGTGCGATCTTCGTGGCAATAAATCCGTCGCGAATACACAATTTTGATTCTGCTAACAAGTTACGAAACGTTAAATGTGTGCATTTAAAGCTGAGATAACGCTATTTATTTGTGATTCTACACATTCATCGCCATAATAATAAGTACCGTAATGATAACGATATATGAGACAGTGCTACGATACAGGATTTGTTATCTCCATTATTTTTAAGAAAATCTTCGACACACTGTACGCTCTCTACGATAACGAGAAGCTAACGCGAAACTCGATATCTGTCCCGTCTGTTCAGCGCCGTCGGCACTCTTCGGAACAATCGCTAAACATTGTCTGTTACATGATAACCTGTTGCAACAAGATCATAATCGCGACGAATGTTTTTCGATTCTCTCATCTTCTCGCATATGCAAGCAGTTATTAATATTAACAGGTATATGAATAAACAATATCTCAGCGCGAAATAATTAAACAGTCTCAAGTAAAATTCTGCCATTTTGTATGTTAATCCCATAGTATAATAAAACAAAAAGCTAAAAGACCTATACCGTGCGTCCCGAAATTCGCGAATCAAAATACTATAGCGAGAAAGTTGCCAAAAAAAAATACGTTTAAAAAGCATTCGCCATTTTTCGTCCCGAGCAGTATTTTTTTTTTTGTTTTTAGTAAAAATACTCGACTGAAAACTAGCAAAAGAGTATCGGTTAAAAAGTAGCAACAAGTATTTATGAAATAAAATTTTGACAATAAAAATTAACGAAAATAAGAGAAATAATAGCGGTCGATCCTTCATAATTCGCAAACTCTTTTTCTACGCCCGAAAAATGTCTTTCCCCATTGTATTTCGTAAAACACAATTGCATTCAAGTGGGAGAAAGATATCTCGATTATCTAGATGTTTTTACGGGTATACTGATTTACGACGTGGAACTCGCTGTCATAAATTTATAACAACATTTCGCTTTCCGTCGTGTCCCGATATTTCCGCGAATCAACAGATCGAAAGTTATGAATCGCTTGCCCCCCACCCTCCCACATGTACACGTTCCGCTTTCCAGGGGGGAAAAAAAATAGTAAGGCGCATGGAGCATTTTTAAAAACGGGTTTTAAAAAATGTGACGAAAAAGCCAATAGAAGAGGACGCGTATCCCCGGGCATTCCCCGTCTTTCGAATAGCGCGTTTGACATCGTGTCGGGTTGTAAGTACACGCATTCGACAAGTCGCTCCGCCCATCGAGGATCATCTATTTAAGCCGAATTTATACGGGGTTGAAGGGGGTGACTCGCCAGATATCGATGTCCACGTCGCTCCTCGCCGCGTCTCCTCTCACCGCGGTGTATTTTCTACTTAAAGAAAAGGTCCGACTCTAGCGTACCGCTAACTACTTGGTCCGACTAGCGATCAGCGGTGACTACTCGGTCTGACCGTCATCTAGCAGCGACTACTCGGCCCGACCGTTTATCAAGACTAACTACTCGGCGTACTAGCACCGGAGACTTTCTTTAAATAATGGCCTCGTTATCAGACGATAATTGAAGTTTTTCATCACCTTTAATTTCCTCGCGCGTCAGGCGCGAATGAAACTCACGCAAGCGTTATTGCGTCATTCGTTCAATCTGATTTTAAATAGCAGCCGATACTCGGTATCCACGTCAAGTCCGTTTTGCATTTACGCGCTTCTCCTTACATTCTCTCGTCCGTTGGATCCGGGGACATTTATCACTGACGTATCTGACATTGTTACCTCTTTAAGTGGCCAAGTCGCGTTCGCCCGTAGATATTTCAACATCATCCCTTCACCCGGATCCGCTTTTCTTGCGCACGTTCCATTCACCGTCTTATTTCGCGTCCACTGGCAATGAAAAACGCCCGATATTGGCGTCTTTCATCTCGTGGATTTACGCGAGACTGCTTTTTAATAAACGTTTCTCCGTCGCAACGGGCCCCAGATAGGAGCACGTCGGACTTTCGTCGGAAATGGCAATTTTCTTACTGCCGTCGGCGCGCACCGATTACGGAGGATCTCGGCGCGCCGCGGTCGGAAGAGTTTTAGATTCTATTTGTACAGTTGCGGGTCAAACTCATTTACAGTTGAGTATCTAGTCTTACACATAGAAAACATACAGTCACGAATTTAACGGGACGTCCTTGGCTTCAACACGACCTGTCACGTCCCCTGGATTATCACGCTTTGACATTGATTAATTTCAAGTCCGACGTCGACTTGCCGCTCGCGACTCGCCGCGTTACGTCCGGATTTGAAAAACGAAACGCAGCCCCGAACGCGCGCGATCACGCTCGACGAGCTCATGGGTTCTCCTTAATACGACAATCCAATTCCTCGTTATTTCAGCGCTGTCAATGTTTTAGACGAGGGTACTATCGAAAGACGACAGTTCTCGGATATCTATCTTCGTCGTGTCTTAGCCAGCTTTCTCATCTCCCGGTAAAAGAGTCGATTAAAAAGGGGGAAAAATGTCGGAATACGACGTTTCGGGAGGCTGACGATGTTGGGGTACTCTCTCGGTGTCCAAAGTGTCCCAAATTCCTGTTACGTCAGCGTTGATTGATGACAGGCCGTGACTGGGAAATTTTCTCACGGGACGAAATTAATTGTAAGAACTTGGCGAAACTTTTGGCTCTCGTCCGAAGTCCCGTTCGATCTTGATATCGCACAGCGGCCTCATTATGCGCCATGGAACAAGCTAGAAACGAGATTCCCGTTCGCTCGCACGTTAGGCACACGTGTCCTCGCGAATTCCTCGACCTGAATCGATGGAGGCAACCGAGCGAGTCTTTCCTCGCGCGGCGATTGCAGACGCGGCGACCCGCGACTTTGGCGAGACGCGAGCCGCCAGCGGGTGCTCAGGCAGAGTACAACTTGCTCGCGCGCGAGAGACCCTTTAATCGCGCACGAAGACGAACTCGTTATAATGATTCCAGCGGTTCTCCTCGGAGTCCACTCCAGGCTTGAGCTGCTCGGAGTTGCTCCCGGCGGTGCCGGAGCCGCAGCTACCCGCCAGCCTGAAGCCCTGCTCCTGCAGCATGTCGAAGGCCTGCTCGATGACGCTGTGCTTGAGGAAGAAGCGCGACGTGTAGCGGTCGGACATGCCGTGGTCGGGATCGCGGCTCTCGTTGAGCGTCTCGCCGAAGACGTCCCGGCAGATCGCCACGCGGCCGCACACGAGGATCCTCGAGAGCTTGCGGAACTTGACGTCGGCCAGGCCCTCGCGGCCGAAGGCGAAGCTGCCCCGGTAGCCGATGGTGATGTACCCTGGCGTGCGCTTGCCGATCGCCCCGCCGGTCTGCCCGCCGGAATCGGCGTTCTCCAGAATCGCCTTCTCCAGGCCGGGCAGGCCGTAGAAGTTTGCCTCCTGTTTCAGCCTCTCGCGCTCGCGGAAGCCCTCGGGTAGGACGAGCGCCTGATTACGCAGGAAGTCCAGTACGTAGCGGAAGAGCACGCCGTCGCGGTCCAGAAAATACTTGCCCTTGGCGTCCTTTTCCACGGCGGATTTGCCAGTGAAGAGTGCGGCCAAGTGCGAATCGCTCTCGCGGGTCAGCGTAGTCAAGGCAGTGGTGTAGAAGACGCCGCCCACGTTCAACTCTACCACGCTTGGCATCGTTTCCTGTTGCTCCTGGTCCCCCATGCTGCGACTGGCGCGACGCGAAAGAGAGACAGAGAGAGAGAGGGGGGGGGAGAAGAGAGAGAGAGAGAGAGAGAGGGACAGAGATAGTGAGAAGGCGAGGGAGAAAGACGGTAGCAGCTGGTCGCGTGGACAGACTCGTCGACGCCGACGAAATGATCGGACACCGCAAATGGAAGACTCCCTGAGAAATTCCCAGGGGGATTAAAGACGACAATGGATCACAAAGGACGACACAGAACGGCACTTTGCTCGGTGAAACGTTACGCGACACTCGCGCAGGACGAGAGGCAGGAAGACCACAGGGTCGACGACCTAGCAAGTCCCAGAGTCGATCGCGACCAGGCCAGCGCGGAAGAGGATCGCACTTCGGGACTTGGACCGATGGGGAAGAGTAGACTGCCCCCCCTGTGGGACCGACTCGTGTTCGCACGTGATGAACTGGCACCCTCGGCGACGCTGCTCGCCGAAAAGCCGGGGCTACTCCAGCTCCGACACGTTTATTATTCGACTCGCGCACGAATCAACGTCCGCTTCCGCTCGCAGAAGTGATCGTGGCGGCGAGGAGCGACGGACTGCGCCCACGTCGGAGCGACGACGAGGACCGAGCTCGACTCGCTCGGGTCTCTTGGCTGCGCGCTTCCTCGCCTAAGTGGTTGGCGCGCGCGTCAGGACGCACTCTCTCTCTCTCTCTCCGCTCCGCTCCGCTCCGCTCCGCTCCGCTCGCTCTCCCGTGGTCGCGGGGGTAACGCGGTCGTAATGCTGCGCCGCCGGCGCCGTGTCAACGCGCAGCCACCCCCGATATCGCGCGACCACGCGCGCGCACCCCCCCAGGAGTCACCATTCGATTCTCACCCACGGAAGGGACTGCGTGTCAGGACTCCTCCAGAGTGCGCTTATCTCCAGCCTGTCCTCCGGACTAATTCCAATCTGTCCTGATCGCGCGAATTAAATCCTTCGTAATCCCGAAGTACGCGTTTGCCCCGTCGCGAATTCTGCTGTGATCCACACGGAGAGAATTTTCTCTTAAAATTTATCCCGAAAATTGTATAATCGTGGGACAACCCCTGCACATCGAAAAACTTTATGATATTACTAGTTAAATGTATGGTAAAATTTCAAAACACGTGGAATTTTGAAGACCTTTATGAGAGTTTTTTGACATTTTACCATACATTTTTACTAGTAGAATGGTCTTAAAATGCCATGTTGTCCCACGATTACATGATTTTCAGGGTAAATTTTAAGAGAAAATTCTCTCCCCGTGTAAAGATTTGATTTCTATTGCTGCACTGGTCAACTAGTACAGTGAGCTATAGTGAAAACAAATATACCAGTCTTACTCTAATTTATTGCACTAATTCACCAAGGGGTCAATTCTTGCACTACAGTAAAATTGCTACGAGTAGCTTTTTCTCTTTCCAAGGGGGACAGGTAGAAAGAGACAAAGCTGCTCACTTTTAGCATTTTCACTATATTGTAAGATACAGAATATATTTATCTCCAGTTTCGACTCATTCCGTGTCATGTTCTAGCAAGTTGACGCGACTCGAGCTATCGTTTCAGCCTCACCCAAATCGTGAAATTCGTGATTGATATTTTTTCTTCTGCCCAGAAGGAAGTACAAGTGTGATAAAAAAATTCAACGTGCACTCTAAAACAAACCGAATATTCTCTCGTTCGCACATTTCGATATTCTATTATAACGTACGTTTATATAGCATTGTATCTGTCATCCGTTCGATATTTACCTACAAATATTGAACACGTAACAATGTCAATATGCAAAACGATTAATGTTATCACGTCGACAGCTATACATTGTTGACATAAGTGTATGCGATTTTTATTCTAGTTACTACTCTTCAAATATGATATTAATAGATTGACATTACAATAGACAACAAAGTTAAAAAAAAACACGTCTTTTATTCGATATTGATTATCGAGTTTAATTTTACTTCTTTTTATAAGTCGAAAATATTAGCTTCTGTTTAAAAATAAATTGCAAATAATTGAAAATAGATAGAACAATATGTGTTCATGAATGCTATTACAAATATATTTTGTTTCTCGCTCGCGATTACTCATCATAAAATAAATCATGTTTAGTCTGGTAATATTGACAAATTTCTAAACTGTAAGCTGCTGTAACTTTCGGTGTTGATATACGTGGCATTCTAAAAAATCACAGACTCGCTATTTTTGCGACAAAGTGGAATCAGACTGTGAGAAGAGAAGCTGTTAAATGTTTTTAAAGAGGTTTTAGGGATTTCTTTCTTTAAAATATTGGTTTCTTGCATCAAATCTTACAACGAAAAGTTGCGTCGTAAACTTTACTAGACTTGATATAATAAGTTTTCTTGAATAAATTTATGGAATCTTGTATTGTTAAAAATATTTTTCCAAGAAAATATAATATTACATAATATAAAATTAAAGCAGCACAACAAAATAAAGATTTATGTATACAGGGTGTTATGTAATGCCCGCCTCACCTCTTATTTACGGATAGAGCGGATTAGACTGAGTCGACAAGTCCTCTACCATTTTGCAATAGTTAACGAGTTATTAATTATTACTAATCGCTGTCTTAGCCCGGTCTACCGCCCTATTCAAGCGCGCGGCGAGATGCGGCCGTCCCGCGATCGGTGTTACTAGACGCGCGGGGAGTTGTTTATTACACGTAGTCCTTGCAGTGTGTCATAAACAATTCCCCGCGCACCCAGCAACGCCGATTGCGAGACGGCAGCACCTCGCCGCGCGCTTGAATTGAGCGGTAGGTTGGGCTAAAATAGCGATTTTTAATAATTAATAACTCGTTAGCTATTGTGAAAATTGCAAAATGGCAGAGGACTTTTCGACTCACACGTCTAGTCCGCTCTATCCGTTAATAAGAGGTGAGGCGGGTATTACATAACACCCTGTATATTTTGTATTAGGAAAAGTATATTCTGTGAGATGAAATATAAAACTATACGTGATTTATAAATTAGAATCTTTAAGTGTAATCTATTCATACAATATTTGTTCATCGTATATTGCCTTTTGCCATCAAATTTCTCATACATGCACGTAGCACTTATCTTTATCGCAAACAAGACCAAAAGTAAACGGAGGGAAAACTTTGAGAAATAGTGCGCTCATGAGTACGTGTGTGCCCGCTCGAACATGTATGTGAGTAATAAAACTGTAATATAAAACTGTAATATAAAACTGTAATATAAAACATAAATCGTTATTGTCATGCTATTTTTATGTTATTGCGTAATATCATATTTTCTCGGAAAAATATTATTTCTTGCAAAGCGTATATCACGGGATGGTATAAATGTTAAGCTTCTTACGTCAAACCTAAATCTACGATGCAAGTTTTCATAAGATTTGATAAGAAAAACGGAACGTTGATACCTTTCGAAAGAAATCTCAAATTTTTTTTTAAATAAAAACGAGCCTAACATTCTTCTCATAGCTCCATTCCCTTTCGCTCAAAGCCATACAATTATCATCCAATAAGTGAAATCAATTATTCAAAGGCAATACTTTCCTATCTCTAATTAATTTGCACAATTCGCCGATTGCGAAGTAGATTAAATTGAAATTAAAGGAAGCATTAAAAGCCATGCAATAAAGTTGGAGTAGACGCAAATTTACGCTCATATACGTTATACGACTTCA
The DNA here is from genome assembly GCF_000949405.1 of Vollenhovia emeryi. Taxonomy (NCBI): domain Eukaryota; kingdom Metazoa; phylum Arthropoda; class Insecta; order Hymenoptera; family Formicidae; genus Vollenhovia; species Vollenhovia emeryi. Next base: position 145,771 of record NW_011967057.1, on the reverse strand, counting down.
CATCCAAAGTTAAATACTTTCGAAACAAATTCATTTGTATATGTGTACAAGTATATACACAGAGGAAGGTCCCCGATTATGAGATAGGCCTCTAATATGAGATAGCAGGTTTTCAACATCCAAATTCCATCACAAATCTCTTTTCACAACTATTACACTATTACACAATCTGACAATTGATTTTTTATTATATAGATTTCACTCCAAGAGCAATAAATTCATAGTGGAACCAACAGATGATGCCTATCAATGTGGTTTGTGAAAGTTTATAATGTTAAACAAATAAATCGTGATACAAATAATATTAATATTAAATAACGTTATTAAGAAAGTGACGCCATCAGCGACTAAATGACCCGCGCAAGCGCTACCATGACGACATAGAGAAGACCGCACTGAATTCAATACCAAACTGGAACGCGCAAGCTTTTATTTTGCTCAGTCAAGGCTATGCAAGTGCGATAGTTAGCTAAGGACAAGCTTTCTTTATCTAACCAAGATACGCTGATTACCTATCTGACGTACTATCAATTCTAAAAACATTTACCTTCGCAAAGAAATTTTTCCTTCAAAATGTAATTTCTTTAAGTAGAATCGAACGTTTAAAGTATGTCAAATTTCGGAGTCAAAAATGTATTTTTGCCTAAAGAAATATTCCATTTTCTCAAATCGAAAATGTCAATTGTGTATGTGTGCATGTACATACGTGCAGATAAAAACAGATGAAAAATTTCTAATAAACCGAACATTTCAACAAAATTATTTTCTTCTAGAGATATGCATAAGTTTATTGAAGAAATTAATTACCTGTAGAATAAATTAAATACCTGTTTTACTTTCTCGATCCCACGTTCTGACGAAATTTAAGGTTTTCATTGCTCTAGATAATCCTATGCTACTGGATCGGTGTCTTGCGAGAATATAATAATCGAATATAACAATTTCATCGTACCGGGAGAGGAAAATCTTGCTTCTGTATAAAAAGTAGAACTTATGTTAATTTTCTTACGAATTAATTATTAAGTAAACTGGCATGGTAAACGTCAGCAAGAAATTAGGCTTGTATTCTTATTTATCTATGTACGTATTCGCGTATTACTATCCAGCACAATGCAAAAGATTGAAATAGAAAGTACTCCAACCGAGGGTAGCAGAGTAAATCGTTGAAGGCATTGTAGTGTACAGATTTACGGCATTGCTGGGTATTACTAAGCACTCCTTTGGCATTAGGCTTTGCGGGAGCATTATAGAGATAAAATAAGATAATACGATAAAGTAATGCCCACTGCACATTAGCAGGCATTAGTGTACATTTTGGTCAGCGGTTTACTCCTCGACTCCAACACTCGCCGATAAGAGAAAGTACGCGGCAGAGGAATTGTAATCCTTGATCTGTAACACAAATATATCCAAATAAGGCTTACATTCTTAGTTATCTATGTGCGTATTCGCATATTACTATCGAGCACACGCAAAAGATTAAAATAAAAAGTACTCCAACACACAAATATATTCAAATTTTAAAGCACTGTTTAAAATTAATTATTGCAATCAATACTTAACAAAATAATTGTGACTCGTGCTTTAAACTTTTTATTCGTTTCTTTAAACAAATATTTAATTGAATGACGCTGATGTAGAAAAAATAATCACGATTAACGATCATCACATTATTTACTTATACATTCCTAGTAGCACAATATACAGGGTGAGTCACAACATTTGTGCCAGAGCTCGTGAGAAGGTAGAACGGATCGAGATGAACAGAAAAGTCCCGAACCATTTGCAATTTTCGCAATAGTTAACGAGTAATTAATTATCAAAAATCGTCGTCTTTGCCCTGCCCACTGTCCAATTCGAGTGCGTGGCGAGATGTGACCGCACGGCGATCGATATTGCCAGGCGAGGGGTGGGGACGCGAGACGCGGGAGCGGCGACGTAAGCTCGCCGGCAACGGCGCGCTGTCCCCCCCCCCCTCGCCTGGCAATATCGATCGCCGTGC
>NW_011967057.1:133048-139933 GCF_000949405.1 Vollenhovia emeryi | reverse complement strand
ACATGCAAAATGGTGTATTATTCTCCTACCACCAGAAAAACTTTTTCGGCGCGGTGTCATATGTCGCGCGTTCTCTCGCTGCGCGCCGTTCGCCCGCTCACCGCTCCCCGCTCGCCCCCGTCTCTCATCGATCGATGCGTGACTCCACCTCTCGCTATCGATTCTTGAGAGATGTCAACAAACACACCATTTTGCATATCTGCCGAGTCTGGCCTTCCGCTCCTCCGTGCACTTATTGGCTCAGACGTTTTTCTTAATTACGCGATAATAATTACGGATTTTGTAAAATGGTATATAACTTTTCTTCTCAGCTTGACCCAATCTACTATAATCTTTGGAGTCGTCCAAATCGAATCCGACACCCTGTATATGACTGAAAAAGCGATAAAATATTGTGAAAATATACAGGGTGTCTGATGCAAAAGTAGCCAACTTGAAAATAGTGGTAGATTGGGTTAAACTAAGGAGAAATATCATGTGCCGCGGTACAAAAGTAACAATAGTCATCGAGTAATAAATTTACACGTCTGAGCAAATGAGGATGCAGAATACGGTAGGCCGGACTCACCTCGGACATAGTTTGGGTTAGGTTAGGTTATATCTTAACAAAGTGGAGACCCCCCGCAGGGGGGCGGAACATACTGTCTCCACGCATGTACTTCCGCCGTTGTACTGTTCCACATTTGCGACTTTCCACGTGAAGCGAGATCCACTCCACACCTCGGACATAGTTTGGATAGGGTTATATTTTAACGAGGTGGAGCCCCCCCCGTAGGGGGGGGGCGGAACATACTGTCTCCATGCATGTACTTCCATGACGTACGACAGATGGAGATGGGAGGAGAGATATAAAAAAGATTTAGTGTCCATCATTTTTTTCGAAAACTATTACTCGCACAGTAAAAATGAATAGAACATAAAATGTATATTTCAAAGAGATCTACAACTTTTGTTTAAAACATTTTTCAAAATTTTTAATATTTGTGTCTGAAAATTACATATAATTGGTCGACATTGTTTTTTTAATAACTTTTTAACACACAACGTCCGCAGGCTAAAATCTTTTGCAGGTCACTCAGGTGGGTGACCTCTACAATATATGTCAAGCCCAGGTTATTGGAGGTGGGTGTCCTAATCTAAATAATTACCGCTACTTTTGCATCAGACGCCCTGTATAATTGCGGTTGTAATTAACTTACATCATACGATAGAAATGTATATCACAATTTATAAATTCTTGCCCAGTAAAATTTGACGCTGTCATATATAATATATATAAGCCTATTACACTACTAGATTTTATAATTTCCACAATGTTTCTGTTCGTTACTATTATCTGAATTATCTACAAGCAACGGCGCATTATTTATATAAAAAAACTTATGATATATGTATAATATAATGGATTCTTTCGAAAAATGTGTAAAAAATTGCAATTAAATACGACATGCTTTATACAGGGTGTTCAAAAAAGGCGGAGACCCCTGAATACCTCCGAAAATATGCAAGATAGAAAAAAATGTTTCAGACAAGAGTTGCAGTATTTTAAATAATACGCAGTAATACCAGTATGACCTTGAAGAGCATTGTCAAGGTCACGTAAAGATCACCTTGAAAATTTTTAATAGAAACTCCCATTTTTAATTGCACATTCTTGTAGCTTACCTCGAGAGCTTTTCAAAATTAATTAAATGCTTCTTCATTCAGTACTTTCCGAGTTATGGGGATTGAAAGTTACAGTACCGCCGGCATCTATCTTACATATTTTCAGAGTTATACAGGAGTCTCCACCTTTTTTGAGCACCTTGTATGTAATTACTCACGTAAAAAATATTGATGCTCATGGAACACACCACACACACTAATATGATTAAATATGATGATCCAAAAGTTACTTTTAATAAATCAGAAAATCTTATAATAAAATAAAATATTTTATGTTATTATTCCTTCAACAGTTAAAATGTATAATTTTTTGAATCATTATTTTAAGATATAATTAAAATGAGTTTATTAATACATCCATGAATATACTTCCATTACAATTCGAAATGAATATTGTATTGATCTGTTGATGACAAATTTAACTTAACTTAATAATTTAACAGCTTATTGCAAAAGATACTAACTCGATTGCTCTTCTATGGAAATCCACCGCAGCGATTATTCTATGTTGAGAAATGTTTTGGTTTTTAGTTACACACATGTGCGGATTAATTCCATTTAATACGTGTTTCATACGATAACTATAAGGATTTAGATGTTAAATTGATGTATACATATAACATAGTATACCATGAATGATATGTATTAAAGTAGTACATCATTATTGACAATACTTTTATAAGTATTAATTTCATGTTGCAAATAAATAACACACTCACAGAAATTGAAGAAAGGACATTGTGAAGAACTCTCTTGATCAAAACCGTAGTATACGATAACGATACCAGAGGGCTGTCCCATGGTGACTATGGTGTTACCGTACGACCTTGCACTATTAATGATGACATACACTGTCCTTTGGTGTCATCATCGTATAGTGTCGTATACTATGGTCTTGATCAGAGTCCAGAGTCCTTCGTAGTGTTCATTTTCCAATTCCCGTGAGTGTAGAAACAAATAAAATAAAAGTTATGCAAATAATTCCTTCAAAGCTAATAAATAAAATATTTTATGAATGGTTATTAATTATTACTTTAATAAAATATTGTATATAATAAGCGAAAACAGAAAAAATGTTAATTAAAATACTGACTGAAGAAATATAGTATTAATTTGAAATATATAATCATACATGAAATCAATAGAAATGTGAATAAGCTAAGAAACAGAAATAATATGTAAAACGTAATAATTTATTTACCTGGCAACTTTAAATAACCCGAAAGCATGTATTGAGTTTACTAGTGTAAATGATTCAGTAGCTACAAAACAAGACATCATAAAAACACATCCAATACTTATATGTATTGTTATGATATAAAAATATTTTTCATGGTCAACCAAATATTCCACGGGTATTATTGGTTTGAGCGGACGAGATATATTTAAAGGTATTATAATATCCAAGAAGATTGAGGTATATTGAAGAAGAATGAAGGTTGTAATTGAGCTGTATGCGAATACTAAAATAATTACAGTACCATTAAATTTTTCATTTATGTAATATTATATTGTATTATAATAATTATTTAATCAATTCTCTACATTACCTTTATACAAATGCCCAAATTATATTTGTTATGTCAGTTATTATACTGATTTAACTTAAATTTAATAAGATTTAAAAATTTTGTATTTTCAATTTAATGTGCAATATGTGTTTTAGAAATAAGATAATCGGTTATCATAATAGAATATGATTGATAACTCAGTATATTCTGGATCTAACTGAGTTTTTTGAGCCAGAAATCGCGCAAAATGATCGACTTACATTTAAAGTTTAAACTATTCAAGAATTATTATACAATAATTTTGGCACTATTCATTATAAACAACTGCTTCTATCAAAAATTATTAATTAAATGTTTATTTAATATTTACTGATTATAGATATTGTTATTAATTTTCCATAGATTCCATGCTTATTTATAATCTCGATTTCTTTATTATCTTTCAAAGCAAGCCAATTACTTCGAATGCGTCCCTGGAATTCTTTAACCTACTGGTGAATATAATTCAAGTATTATTGTATATGGTGGTTTATTATTCAGTTAGTTGCTCATGAACGTACCTTTTTCATAACAGCACAAAATGAGATGTACTTTATACAACATGTTATGAGACCAATATTATAAGATAATATCTTTATAACAAGATCATAAGTACATTCTGAGACATATAATTTTGTCCACTGAAATGATTATAGTAAGTAATAAAATCCCAACAATATATGATATTAGAACACTTAAATTAATAGAACACGGTGTCATTAAAATACCGAGAGTAAAAGAGAAGTACAAGATACAGAAGAAATTTGCAGTATTTAAATTATTAGCAAAACTCTATTGCACTAAAGTCGCAAAATTGAAGATTAGACATGTACAGTCTTATTCTTTAATGGCTGGCCTAGATTTTTATCATTTTTTTCGTTTATACAAATCACTAAGTTTCAGGCTGCATGTACATACTACCACAGACTTCTATAAAAGCTGTGTAAACTACAGTGTGAAATTCATCGATGTACATATGAGAATAAAGATTATGAAAATGAGAATGCTAGTAAAACTGAGGTACAGGCATTAATAAACAAGACTGTATGTCATAAAATTATAAATAGATTACAAATAATATAAATACCTGGACACCAGGCATTGATACAAGAATTAACAGTGTAATGAAACGGATACATCTGATTTTGAAGTTATTATATGGCCAAAGACCAATTGCTGATAAATAAACACGATTCAGTCTGTAATACTGATCTTCAGGATATTCCATTTCAAACGACAGCTGAAATAATACTGAGCGCGAGTCGTCTATAGAAAAATTTTTCTTCCATACCATTGTGGTACTTATTTTTCCCTTCTTCAATATTTATGTAACACCTGTATATTATATGGAATTAAGTTAAAAATTAGAAATTTTTTATAATGCTTACATCCACATGTACAAATCCACAGGTAAAAAGGGAGATAAGATAATAACAGAAGAAAATGCGTGACTCGTCGAAAAAGAACTATAGCCACTTCTATACCTCTAACGTTGTAACATTATATCCCATTAAGAATAATGGATAATAAAAAATAAATTGTGTGTGTCATAATATTTAGTATATAAAGCACATTTTTTGGTGTTTCACCTCTCTTTGTAAGCGCATGTGCAATAGAATAAAGTGTTACTCTGGTGTGAAGCTTAACATATACCTTTACGCTTCAGATAGTACAGAGTGTCTTGCGTATAGTTTGACTAAAACACAATGCGTGTGTGTTTGTGAATTGATATACAGCACCTATAAGAAAATTTTCATTCTATAAGTTCTTAAGCTCTCTAGCTTTGTTACTCTTTAGTTCTTTCTTCTTTTGCTCACGGCGCTGCACAGTTTACAGAGATACAGTGTTATACATATTGGCGCAATATTGGGAAATACTGTAAATCTAGTATTCCTAATATTGGTCCAATATTGTAAGACGCCTTCTCTCTTTTGGCCAATATAAGTTGGAGAAAAACACTTCTCATCCTATGACACCATAGAGATATAAGAATAGAGTTATAGATATAAGAATAGAGTTCTTATATCTCTATGAATGACACCGAAAATACCAATCTTTCCAAAGTTGAGAGAACTAATTCCTCTATTTTTAACAGAGCGCAGGGCTTACTTGATGATATATTGCCCTATTACGATATTAAGGTGACACTACATAAAAGTACGACAAACTTATTAAACATATTGATTGACTACGAAATGAAAACTTTCTAAAGACTTGGGAACTTTCCTATCCTACCATCAATCGATACGCTTAAAAATTTGTCGTACGACAAATAAAATATTATACGATATCAGGTGCTTTATATAATAATTATGCTACTAATAATTCAAATGAATAATAATTACGCCACGATTGATTCGCTGCCAACCAGCACTTCCCGCGGCTTCTTTCCCCTCTCTTCTTGTCTCCGCTGAAAAGCTTCATGGTACACGCACAGCTCTCACTCGCGAATACATGCTCGTTTAATCGCGGACGCATGACATTTTAGCGCTACCGACATTAACCGCACGCGACACTCACTTTACGATAAGAGAATAACGCGAAAAAATATTGCGCACGAAACATTTTTTTTTAATTCTCCCTTTACGGCAACGCCGTAGACACCCACTGACAATGAGTCCCTTATCATGAATCTTTTCCTCAAACGTAAACTCGTGAAAAGTAAAAATTTTTATTGACAAATATTTAATTTGTTAATGAAATGTTTCGCTTTTCACGAGTTTACGCTAGAGAAAAAGATCCCTAAGAGGATCCCTCAACCATCGGCGAAGTCCTGCAGCCATCTTTTTGAAATTAGCTAACTTCATTTATAAAGTGGTTTTTTTATTTCTCTTCATTTTTTAAATATAAAGTCGACTGTCCCTGGTTTTCTTTTTATGCGTTTCCTTTAATTGTGTGGAAGAATTTTGCAATTTTAAAAAGCCAATTTCAAATTTAGTTAGAACTACGAATTGAAATTTTCTTTTTTATTAGACTTCTCCCTTACGAAAAAGTAACGAAATAATTACTAGAAAATTACTGTATATCAGTAATTGAACTATCAGAAATTACTGATGTACGGTAATTTTCTAATAATTATTTCGGTGCTTTTCCGTAAGGGCTGAACTGAGTGTTTTATTATAAGTATGAAAATATTCTGCTATGAGGCCCGTAACTTTATATCCTGGTATTATTTTGTGCATAAAAGCTAATAAAAAGAATTACAAGCGCATAAATCGTATTTGACTGTGTCGTTAGAAAAAGATGGCTGAGGGATCCTCTTCTTATCTTCTCTTTACTCTGCCTTTACAGCTACTTGTCCTCTGGGCACCATTAGTCGCCTCTTACGACACAGAAGGCTAGCTGGATGATCTATTCGTCGGTAGATCAACACGCCAGCACGAAACGACAGTCTGCTCGCTATGTCTTGCGAGTAACACAAAGAAGGAATTTGTAAGCCGCGCGAGCAACTTCGCGGCCTTCGCGCCATTGCTACACCTGTTGCTCGTGGCGCTGCACTTTCCGTGCACCTTTCGCGCATTAAAAGGAAAACGCGGTAGACGCTCGTGTTTTACGCCAATTATTCTACCTCGTATCGTGCTATGAACGAATAAATGTACCGGCTTTAGACCGGTATTCATAGTCAGATCTTACGTTCAAGACCGTCTTGAGTTTATCTAAAGATGCCCCG
>NW_011967057.1:86861-128090 GCF_000949405.1 Vollenhovia emeryi | reverse complement strand
ATGGAACATTTCATTGGCTACGGAGTAGATCTTAAGACGGTCTTGAATATATAAGATCTGACTATGAATTAATAACAAATTAGTAACGACGAAAATACCGTCCAGTATGGCTCGTATTCTGATCCTCTTTTGTCGATAAAAACGCCTCTAAAAGTGGCTTGTAGCCAATCAGAAAGCTTATTTATTTTAGGCTAGCCTTCTGTATCCTAAGAGGCGACTAATAGAGACCAGAGAACAAGTAACTGTAAAGGCAGAGTAAAGAGAAGATATAAGAATACGGGATAGACAGAAAGGAACAGTTAAGAGGATCCCTCACCCATCTTTTTTACCGACACAGTCAAATATAGTGTTTGCGTTTGTAATTCTTTTTGTTAGCTTTTATGCACAAAATAATACCAGGATAAGTTACGGACCGCATAACAGAACATTAGCCATTTTTACAGGCGCTTTTATTGACAAAAGAGGGTGCAGAATACGGGCCAAAGTCTCTCATGTCTATTTCCACCAATGCAGATCAACTTTAATCTCGGTTTAATTTACTTTCCATCTTTTTGCAACTCTAATACCCATTTCTACCAATGCAGATTAACTTTGAACTCGGTTTAAATTACTTTTGACCTTTTTCTAATTCGTAAAACTAGAAAAAGATATAAAGTAAGTCGAAAACCGAGATCAAGGTTAAACTGCGCTGGTGGAAACGGACATTAAAACTGGAAAAGATCAAAGGAAAATTAAGCCGAGATCGAAGCCAGTCTCTGCATTGGCAGAAATGGACATTAAATCAATCATCGCGATCTCGCTGATTCGTCGAGCCGCAATCAAGTTCGGCTCGGCGATATTAAAACTCAACGGAAGAACGAGAAGTGCGACTTGCGTCATATCCATCCTCGCCGCCTCCCCTCCGCGGCGGCCGGCGGCCAATCGGCGGCGGCGCCTCGTGGGCCAATAGCGCGCGGCGTCGTCGCTCGGTCGAGCGCAGTCGAGCTCGGTCGCTGCGTCGAGGTGGATAGCGTGCGATGGCTGCTGGTGATTCGACGTCGCTGCGTCTGCTACCGAATACGCGTTGCGCTCAGGTACGTCAGGTCTAATCTATCAACGCGATGACGTCAACTTTCGCAACACTCGTTCCGACTGGCACGTTGCACGTAGATCCACACGCGCGAACAGCTGGATGTTCCATCGTCGATCGGGGAGTGGAGCGACGACGGCGACGACTCCGTGGGCTAGGACGACGCTCGCTTGTTGACACTCGCACGTGCGCTCGCTGCTCGCCGTTGACTCTCGGAATCGTGTCGCAGGATGGAAGCGCACAAGAGGACCCAGCGCGAGGACACCTCGGCTGGGAACAGGCTGCAGAATCACACCTGGAGCTACGGTAACGACAGCGAGGAGGAGGAGATCATCAGCGAGAACACATTGCTCAACGAGGCCAGCGACCAGAGGTCCGTGCGAGCTTATCGGAATTATTCATCCGTCGAAGTCAGTCCGCCCGTTATCACGAGTACTATTAAGTTGCATTGATAATGTAGGTCGATGGGGCACAACAGACCTGGTATCGTTAACGTTTCTTTGTTACACGACCGAGTGAACTCCGCTCGTTCGCGTTACAATAAAATGTTGATAGCGTTGCGTCGTTCGACTGTTTTCGCACAGTTTTGGCTGTTTTCATCAGTTGATTCCACCATAAGTTTATTGTCCTCGGTGAGAAATCTGTTTAGTGGAAAATTCATTGTTGGATTGTGCAATCGTTGCGAAAAACAGATTTGTGATTGAATTTGAGTGTTGAAAGCCTGCTATCTCATATTAGAAATCTATCTTATAATAAAGGACTTTCCTCTATACGAAAAATAGACTGCGCGTTCTTATGGGCGCGCTGAAAACTACACTGGAGGATAAAAATATTGCGTGAGCTTATCTCTCGTTCTTTATTAAGAGTGGGGGAAAAACAACGCATATTTAACAAAGACGCACTCGCTCAGGCACGGAGAAAAATAATGTTCTGGCGCGACAGATTTTATACCGTTGTGGCAAAATCTGTTCGTTACTATATGGATAGCAAGAAGATTTGTTACGAATACTAATCGCAATTTGCCGGATATAATTTGCTGGATCGACAAATTATTTCGTTGTGAGAGCAAATTAGATTTTGATCATATTAATTTGCTACATTAACAATACATTCTGTCATATAAGCAGAACACGTTTGCTACATTAAACAAATAGTTGGCTGAAAGAACAACTTAATTTGCTGCGTAAGCAAAACGCGTTTGTGGTGTTAAACGAATTACTTTGCTAGAGGAATATTTTTATTAGCTGCATGAGCTAATTGAATTTGCAATTACAGCAACAATGATATACTTTCAATGAATAGCTGCGTTCAGCAGAAAAAGCTGCTTTGCAACTGTTGTAAAATTAGTGAATATGATGTATGCTCTTAATTTTGGCTGAATTCAAAAGAATACGTTAATCAGATTCATGATTTGTACAACTAATCCATAAATGTTGATATAACTTCTCCGGGCACATCCCAACTCTCAAGCAGGTCTCGAATCATTATTCATGTCTTTACTCGTAGCGGAGTAACCGACAATAGTCCTGAGTAACAGTACTGAGTACTCATAGAAATCAGAGAATTGGACAAATCACAAACGCCTAGAGAACAATACCTCTTGCAATACCGCTTTCGCGCCAACGATGATTCAATCCTTGAACTTTATTATTAAAATAGGTGCTACCACGCATTACTGCGGAACTAACGACAATTTAGCGACAGTGCGTGTCGACCAATCAGAAGCCAGCCGCATGCATTACCATCATGATAGATCTGCTCTAAGAGCAATAGTTCTGTTAAGACAGCAAATACATTTGCTAAGAATGTACTGTTTTACTTTAGTAGCAAATTAATGTGATTTTAGAAACAAATACACTCGGCAAACTTTTTCTATTCTCGCAACAAAACAGAATTTGCTATAATGACGAATAATTCATAAAATTAGTTGTGTCAACTAAACTTTATTGCTATTACTACGAATATGCAGTAGCAACGGCGATTTTGCTATCGCAGCAGAATTATTTTTTTCCGTGTGCTCTCTCACTTTAATGTAGTCTTCAATTCTTCTCACGGCCTGCGCAGTCTATTTGTGTAAGTCTATGTGGTACCCAGGCCCTAAAAAGCATTTGCTTGTCCGGCACGTAGATAACATAATTAACGAGAGACATAAAGCTCATAATTTCATCATTCTTTACCGAGGGGGAAACCGCTGAGGGCATTGTGGTGTACAGATTTGCGGCATTACTGGGCATTACTAGGCATTTTTTGGGCATTAGTTTGGGCGTTAGGCCATTATAAAGATCAAATAAGATAAATAAGATTAAGTAATGCCCACTGGGCATTGGTGGGCATTGGTGTACAAGATTTCGGTCAGCGGTTTCCCCCTCGTTCTTTACCGCCAAGCGTTTTCGTTAAATTAACTATAACTTGCCCCGAATCTCTTACATGACATAATTCCACAATTACGCTCGTGTATATTAATATTCTAGCCACGCTTATACTTGGCACGAGACACTACCGTGTCTCGTGATTCAATAGAAATTATTATACGATCTGCCTGTACGTAATCTAGTTGGCTTCTAATTCGTTGGCCGTCGCATTCTCAGAGATAAGATAGATATCAGCAGATATGGAATTTCTTTTTACTTAATATAATTTATGATCGATCAACAGAAAGTCACTATCTACAAAATATTTTACCATGCTGCACCTACGTGAATACTTATGATCTCCGCGAGCTGTAATGGTATGTGTTATCACGTTTCAACGTAACCATTCTTAACATACACGGAAATGTCGTCATTATCACAAACTAGATATTTCAATAAAAGACCCACAGCGTTGCATGCACGATCGATTGAATTTTCTATGAGTAGAAAAGAATGATTTTATTCCCGTATTATCAGGATTTAGCCCTAAGTCACCTGATGTAAAACTCCGCATCCTTATTGGTTCACGTTAAGCAATTCAGTAGGAAAAATAGTATCGCGTGCCGTTGGCTTTAATCATAAAAATGTAAGACCAACGAAGAAGGAAAAAATGAGTAAAAACTGGCGGAAATAAATTATTACTAAGAATAAGTGTAGTTATGGTAAAAATTGTCTTTGATAAAAGCCATTACGTCTTTTTCCAAAAACATTGAACGTTATTACGAAATTTGGCTCTAGGTAGCTCTGATATTAACTGTAAAACATCCCATAGATAATACTGCGAAACAACGAAGATAAAATGCATCTTGTGTATCGCAGGCGAAATCATTCTACTCCGTTGGAATGCAAGACTTGCCCAGTCACGACGTTCGCGGAGGAGAAAATGCGGCGCAAACTGCGATTCTTCTTCATGAATCCGGTGGAGAAGTGGCAGGCGAAACGGCGATTCCCCTTCAAGTTCGTCGTCCAGGTTATCAAGATCATTCTCGTTACCGTGCAGCTCTGTTTATTCGCGCACAACAATTATATGCACGTGAATTACACTTGGGACAACCGAGTCACGTTCTCCCATCTCTTTTTAATGGGATGGGAATCCGCTCAGGAGGTATGTAGCTTGGCTCGCGTTTCATTCGCGTATTCATAAATCGAGATGGTATTTTTATTTTCATTTGTCTAATGGGAGATGAAAACAGCATGAAAGATACTTCGTGTTGTACATAATGGTTTTAAGTGTTTTAACATATAACAAAATAGATTTAGAAGCGAGCTGAAATGATCGTTTGCATTCGCTTTGTGTCTTAATTTACACCATCTGTATGCCATAATTTTGTAATACGAAGTTATTTGGATTGCAAACAATTCATAAGACTTTGATGTGAAATCGCTTTTCGAAAGAGTAAAGAATATAACAGGCAAGATGTTAGTATTTAAATGATTTAAAATTTTTCGCAATAAGTTTAAAATCATTTAGACACTAACGTTCTGTCTTGGCTCTTATATCCTTTATTCCTACAAATTGTTATTTGGATTAATTTTCTTTTCTATTTTATCGCGTCAAATACTAGGCATATAAATATAAACTTGTAACACTCGTAAATGCCTTAGGTACCTGCGTATCCACCTGCGACTGGGCCGTTGGCCATCTACAAGCAGAGCGATTTCTTCGACGCTATCGATTACGCTCTGCACGGTTATTACAACGTCGACGACGCCATCGGCTCGTACTCCTACATCGCCGAAGATAACTCGGTCGGTCCCGTCACCATGTGTCTTTATCACTACAAGGAGGGCATCATATTCGGCTTCAACGAGAGCTACGTGTTCGACAGCGAGATTGTGGAAACGTGCATGAACATCAGTCTCGAGACCTTTCACACGTTCAACTCGTCGCACAGTCTTCTGCAGGATAGAGATATCAACGTGAATTTCTCCGCGCTGGTGCGCGCCCACCTGAAATTTGCGCTGAAGACAGTGAATCTGAAAGCGGCCGGGCCAATGTCGCCGCCCGACTGTTACCGTTTCAACATCAAGGTGATCTTCGACAACCGCGATTTCGACGGACAGATGCTGCTCTCGTTAGACGCCGACGCTAGGAAGCTGCAGTGCAAAGGCGACACCCGTTACATCACGGACAATCGCATCGAGTCGGCGCTGAGGACACTGCTCAACTTGCTCGTCATACTGATCTGCACGATCTCTCTGCTGTTGTGCTCGCGGGCGATATACAGGGCGCAGGTGCTCAAGTTCGAGACTATTAACTTCTTCAAGAAGACGTACGGTACGACGCTAAGCCTCGAGGGTCGACTGGAATTCTTGAACTTCTGGTACATCATGATCATCATCAACGATCTCCTCATTATCATCGGTACCGTCATAAAGGAGCAAATCGAACGGAAACATTCCGAGAGCGATCACTGGAATATCTGCAGTATATTTCTCGGGACCGGAAATCTGCTCGTGTGGTTCGGCGTGCTGCGCTACCTCGGTTTCTTCAAGACGTACAACGTCGTCATTCTGACTCTGAAGAAGGCGACGCCAAAGGTGGCGAGATTCCTGATATGCGCGATTCTCATTTACGCCGGTTTCACATTCTGCGGCTGGCTGGTGCTCGGTCCGTACAATATGAAGTTCCGCTCGCTCGCGACCACCTCCGAGTGCCTGTTTGCCTTGATCAACGGCGACGATATGTTCGCCACGTTCTCCATCACGTCTTCCAAATCGGCTGTGCTGTGGTGGTACTCTAGAATCTATTTATATTCGTTCATCTCGCTGTACATTTACGTTGTCCTAAGTTTGTTCATTTCTGTGATAATGGATGCGTACGACACGATCAAGATCTATTATCGCGAGGGTTTCCCGAAGAACGACCTGCAGACTTTTATAGCTCCATGCACGGATGAGGCGTCGAGCGGCATCTTCAGGGACGACTCCGAGAGAAGCAACCTGTCGGAGTTGCTCGATCGGTTCTGCTGTTGTCGGAAAAGGCCCTTTTACGGGTCCTTTTCAGAGTCGGAATCCTCAACTAAATCCGAGCAAGTATGCGGCGGAGCCATCTGCGTCTAGTGCGTTAACGAAGAGCACCTGGAGGTGTTATGGTGCGACTATGGATACGACATTAAGTCTGTTGCATCAACATCCTTAGTTTAATTTTACAATTTCTTGCTTCGATTTGAATTTCAACAAAGAAAATTAATTAAAAGAAACAAACAAAAGAAAAATTAATTATGTGCAATATAATTTTTGTATTGTACACTATAATCTTTTTTTTTAATGTAATTTGTGAAGATTGTACTTTTGCGAAGAAAATTATGAACATTAGAAAAGATGTAACAATTTTTAAAAGTTCTTTAAAAATGAGAAGCTTCCCGTTTACAGAGTAAAAATGAATATTTTTTTATTGTTAACGTAGTTTCGATCTTTCTTAAACATTGAAAAATAAATCATCCGACAGCGTTTAAGTAAAAAGTTAGTTGTAATTGAATGTTGCAATCGGATGGATGAAGCATTTTCATGGACATTTATAAATGTTAGCAAATTTATTCGACAATCGCGACACATTTATGCCACGCGTGACACATCTGTTACTGCCATTTAAGTTTAATTTATGTATTATTTTACAAAACTGTTTATTATAATAATATGATTGATTAGGTTATCCTTTTATTTTAATTTTTAATGGAAATAAGATACATAATTGGTTGCTGCAGAAGAACCAAAATTAGATTATTTTCTACAGAATGTCTCCTAACGATTCATTGATTTCCAACACGTTGACTGAGTCATTTCGCCAACATGTTAAAAATACATAAAACAAGTGTTGCGAAGTATAAACGAATGTATCAAGAAACGAGCATTCAGCGGAATCTTTTGATTCTCTCCTTGTTAGCAACCGATGATAGGCTGAAAATTCATGTACAGTATTTCGTCGAAAAAGTTCTTGTACATTTGCATGTATAATACAATTATATGTAGATTTATCATTGTACTTCGTTACCGTAAACATACCTTACACTTTCAGAACCCAGGTAGAATCTGTGTGACATACATTGTTCTTGATCAGCAAATAATATTCTTGGAAAAAGTAAAGTAATTAGAAAACTCATATAAGAATTGCAGCTTAATTGTTACATAAGCCAATTCAGCGTCGTGTACCAAAGTTGTCAAATAATATGTAATATATAATCTATAAGTAAAAATTACCCAAGTGATTGAACTCTGTGTGTGTGCGTACACATACACACATACAGTTATGTGTACATCAAACAGCTATAAGCCTATTCCGCATAAAACTGATATAATTATGAATATTATAAATTATTTAATTAATGATTATGATAGCATAGTTCTGATTTTGACGCATATGTGTCCTACATTAAAAACCCAGATAGAGCCACACTTGCTAAAGCAAGTTTTGCCAGGTGCTTGTTTAAATGTTTATGAACAAAGGTACTAAATTTGATAAATTGCCAACAGAATTGTCCAAAATACAAATATGCTGCCATACGGCTGTGACAACAAATTGTCAAATGCCGAGCAAGCTTTGCTCAGGATTTGGCGATTATTTGCTGTCATCAAACTATCGCGCAAACCTTGGTTTTTTGGTGTTAATTTGCTGTTCGCAAATTGTGTTTGCAAATTTTGTCAGCAAAACATGAGCTGATCGCGGACACAGATGCTACGGTAATTGGCATCAAGTTTGAGCGAATTTGATGTCAATTTTGTGACAATTCGCTGACAAATTAATTGTTTATTGGAAATCAAGATGAACTCGCACAAAAGTAACTTTATCCATAGAAATATATTTATATTTACATTGAAGTATAATAAATATCTTCTTTTTAATATCTGATGTATACTCTATTGTTTCTGTATTAATGTGTCTTTGATATAATTAGGCGAATAGTTTTCTTTAATTTTACAGAAATAATGTGCCACTGAATGACATATATGTATAAATAAATTTTATAATTGTTTTAATGTGAATAATTTTAATAGGTCAAGGTAATCAACGTCGCTTGGCATTAGTCACGTTAAAGATCTTTTTTTTTCGCTAAGAAGTGTGACTAAACTCGCAGTCTAAAAACAGGAGTCAGAAATGATCGTCCAAGGTTTCCGGTGCAGCGCAAGTAAAAGGACGCAGTTTAAACTGGTCGGCGCAATGTTATGAAAAATAAAATCCATGCCAATTTCATCTCGTGTTTTAAAGTCAGTAAATCCGGTTTCAGGTCCGCGGAACACTCGCGTAGACTTTGTGTTTAATGGATAAACGACCGGTTTCTGATTTACATACTTCCAACGCAAAGTACCAGCAAAGTGCACAGATACGCGACACACGCGTGCACGTGCGCAGCGTTTGTGAAAGAAAAGAGGAGAGAATGGGAGTCAAAATGAAAAAAGGATCTTTTTTTCTATCCAACGAAGTCCACTATTGCAGTCCGCACCTTTACCTGAGTTTATCCTGAGGGAGTAAAATCAATCTTTTTGAAAATCAACTGGCTTGTTTATATGCCAAGAAGAAATTAAAATCAATTAAGATGATATCAATTTGATGTCATATTGTCCGAAGGATTTTTTTCTATCCAACGAAGTCCACCATTGCAGTCCGCATCTTTACCTGAGTTTATCCTGAGGGAGTAAAATCAATCTTTTGAAAATCAACTGGCTTGTTTACATGCCAAGGAGAAATTAAAATCAATTAAGATGATATCAATTTGATGTCATATTGTCCGAAGGATTTTTTTCTATCCAACGAAGTCCACTATTGCAGTCCGCACCTTTACCTGAGTTTATCCTGAGGGAGTAAAATCAATCTTTTTTGAAAATCAACTGGCTTGTTTACATGCTTACCCAAGGAGAAATTAAAATCAATTAAGATGATATCAATTTGATGTCATTGTCCAATGTCATATTTTTTATTATATATAAAATTATGTCATATTTTGGTCAATATATCAAATTGACGTCATCTTGACTTTTCATTTCTCCTCAGGTAAGCATGTAAACCAGTAAGTTTATCTTCAAAGATTGATTATATTCAGGTGTTTATACAATGTTTGCGTAATATTTCATATACATATGATTGTTTATAAGTAAACGAAGTTAAATATCAGTGTGTTATAAAACTTTCAGAACCACGTTGAAGGTAAAGAAATAAAAACTCGAGTGGACAATTTCAAAAATTGGAGTAGACAATTTCCCCTCAGAGTGAAAGAAAAACAAACGAGCAAAGATCGATGCGACGCGTATGCAACTCCGCGAGTCCACGCGCTCTCGTTACCACCACGCTGGGCGGCCGTGCAACGCCTGGCTCTTTGTTTAGCTTCCGTGTGACGCGCGGAGCTGAGCCAAGCTGAGCGAAGCGGACGTACCGAGCCGCGACGCCGCGGAGCGGTCGGCGCAGTCAGTTCAGTCAGTGCCGAGTGCGCTGACCCGCAGGACGGACGGCGACGGTCGTTGACCGCTGTTGAACGCGATCCATTGTTTACATCGGCAGGCGTCTCGGGCCTCGTCGCGCCCCGAGGACCTGAGGAACGGCCGCATTCTCGTCGTTTTCGCCGCAACAAGGAACGCGGCCGCGGGTGAGCATGTCGAGAGCGGCGGGAGGCTCTCCCGCGAGAGCCGCGAACAAAGGCGAGCAACAGCAGCAGCAGCAGCAGCAGCAGCAGCAGGAATTCCCGCTGGGCCTGGACAAAGACGCCAGCGAGCACAGCATCTCCAGCATGATGTCGTGCGTGTCCATCTCGCCGAAACACGCGGAGAGCAGCCTGCGGATCATGGAGAGTTATCTGCACAAGCAACAGCTGACGGACGTCACGCTGATCGCGGGTGAGTGTGCTCGAGCCCTTTGTTCTCATAACAATGCACCTGTCGGTGGAATTGCGATGACTCAGAGGGACGATGGCTGAGAGAGGAAAGTTGAGCCGATAATTAAAGTCAATCTGCATCGGTGGAAGTGGACGGGAGCCGTTCTCTTGTGTCCACGATTCAAGAACTGTGTCCAGGTTCCAGTTCCAAGAAATGTGCAACCAATCGACCTGTGTCTTTTACGGATAAGCCGCAAGTTGATTGGCTACGCATTTCTTGGAACTAGAACTTGGACACGGTTCTTGGATCGTGGACACAAGGTTTAAGTCATTCCGTCGTTGAGCATGTCGAATTTTGTGCCAAAAAAAAAGAGTGCGTAGAATTTTACTGCACTACTTTTTTCAAAAAAATCTGCAGCACATAGAATTCTTATGGAGACTAAAGCCTTGTGTCCACGATTCAAGAACTGTGTCCAGGTTCTAGTTCCAAGAAATGTGCAACCAATCGACCTGTATCGTTTGTGGATAAGCCGTAAGTTGATTGGCTACGCATTTCTTGGAACTAGAACTTGGACACAGTTCTTGGATCTTGGACTTAAGTCATTCCGCCGAAGTGTAAACAACATGGTTTTTCATAACGTTGAGCATGTCGAATTTTGTGCCAAAAAAGAGTGCGTAGAATTTTACTGCACTACTTTTTTAAAAAAAATCTGCAGCACATAGAATTCTTATGGAGACTAAAGCCTTGTGTCCACGATTCAAGAACTGTCTCCAGGTTCTAGTCCCAAGAAATGTGCAACCAATCGACCTGTATCTTTTGTGGATAAGCCGCAAGTTGATTGGCTACGCATTTCTTGGAACTAGAACTTGGACACAGTTCTTGGATCATGGACACAAGGCTTTACGGCGACCATGCTCTGTCGGAAACAACATGCAGAGATTGGTTTGGACGCTTTAAAAATAATGATTTTGATGTTGAGGATAAAGAACGCTCTGGCGCACCGAAAACGTTATATTATTAAAAGTTGTCACTGGAGCTCCCTTCCCTAGAGTGATTCGCTGTTATTCAAGGTTTTCGAAAGAACAAAGGGAATATATTCTGTATACAGCATAGTCTTCGCGCTCGGTTTAACTCGCGTTCCATTGCTCATATTTGTTTCTTGTGGTTTTCTCAGGAAACAAGCGTGTCCCAGCTCATCGATTGGTCCTCAGTGCTGGCTCCGAATACTTTGCTGCCATGTTCACGAGCTCCCTGCGAGAGTCGGCGCAGAACGAGATAGAATTGATGGATGTCGACGGAGACGCGTTGTGGGCTTTGGTTCTCTATTGTTATACAGGTAATTCTGCTCGTGAAGACGCGTCAAGAATATTAACGTATATTACTGAAGGCACTCGCCAGATATTTTTCAAGCTGTTCTCGTTAACGCCTCGACTTCTTTGTTAACAACACATTCTTGTGTATTCGCAGGCTGCATAGAACTGCAGGAGGACAGCGTGGAGACTCTGCTCGCGACAGCATGTCTGTTACAATTGAATCCGGTCATCAAAGCGTGCTGTCAGTTCCTCGTCAAGCAACTGCATCCGAGCAACTGCCTGGGCATACGCATGTTCGCCGATACACAGGGCTGTGCGGAATTGTTTGAACACGCGCACGCGTATACCACCAAACACTTCATGGAGGTCACAAAAAATCAAGAATTCCTACTGCTATCTGCCAACGAAGTTGCCAAACTGCTCGAGTCTGAGGACCTCAATGTTCCCTCCGAAGAAACTATCTTTCATGTAAGAGAAACTGTTCGCCGAGTGAAATTTATATTGAAATATTACGAAGAAGATGCTACAATTTTCATACGCCATTTATTGGAAACGTTTCTAATTATATAAATAAATCAGTCGTAATGACTTTGCATCATCAGGGCTGGGAGACTCTGACACTGATATATAAATAAATATTTCATGTGTGCATTTAAAATATACCCGAGCTGAGATAAATAGAGTCGTTATTATTTCAGGCTCTAGTGACTTGGCTGGAACACGATCCAGAAAACAGGAGCAAGGACGCCAGTAAATTGTTAGGTTTAGTCAAATTACCGCTGCTATCGCCCGCGGTAAGTTTATCGGCAGCCCAACTTTTCCTGACACAGTAGAGCTTGCTCAACTAAATAAATCAAAACAGTTTATAGCCGACAACATTGAGAGTAACGAGATGTTCAAAGACCAAAGAATGGCGCAGGAATTGGTAATGGAAGCGTTAAAGTACCATTTGCTGCCCGAGCGAAGACCGTTGCTTCAAACGGGCAGAACGAAACCCAGGAAAGCCACTGTGGGCACGTTGTTGGTTGTCGGGGGGATGGACGCCAATAAGGGTGATCTGTCATATGAATTATTTAATATTAATTACGCAGTCGATAATCGATCGCAATCGGTGTAAAACGAAAACGTATGTTACACTATCCTAGTCTTTTCAAGCGAGATAATTGGAAACGCACTTTCTAGGTGCGACCTCTATAGATGCATTTTCACTGCGCGATAACGCCTGGAGATCTCTGGCTGCCATGAGCAGCAGAAGATTGCAATTTGGCGCGGTGGTAGTCGATAAGAAATTGATCGTCGCGGGCGGCAGGGACGGCTTGAAAACGCTCAACACGGTAGAATGCTTCGACTTCTCCACCCTCACGTGGAGCACTCTACCGCCTATGAACGTTCATCGTCACGGATTAGGTATGCGCCGATACGAGAGAGTTTGTTGAGTCCGTGTACAATTCATATCACTTATTCGTAATGAAACACTGGCAAATAACGTGGCTTTCTTAGGAGTGGCAGTCCTAGGTGGACCTTTATATGCTGTTGGCGGCCACGACGGTTGGAGTTTCCTTGATGCAGTAGAGAGGTGGGACCCGGCGACGCGTCAGTGGAGCTCAATATGTCCTATGTCCATACAAAGGTCCACAGTCGGTGTGGCTGTGTTAAACGACAAGTAAGTTTTTACAGATAAATCATCAAACTTACATTTCGTCCTTTAACTTTAATTTTAACTGTTATTTAAGCTTATTAGACGAGAACTTGATGCAATCTTTTACGGCGTTTTAGATTGTACGCCGTAGGAGGGAGAGATATCAGTTCCTGCTTAAATACTGTAGAATGTTACGATCCGCATACAAACAAATGGACACCGTGCGCGCCTATGTCGAAGAGGCGAGGCGGCGTAGGCGTAGGAGTGGTAAACGGTTGTCTTTACGCACTCGGTGGTCACGACGCTCCGGCTAGCAATCCCAACGCCAGCAGATTCGACTGTGTAGAAAGGTGCGAAGCCGCCATTACGTTATATGTTAAAATGTTTCGAGTTTACAGTATCGGCCGATATCATATCACCTTTTGATTTTTTGAGCATAACTACATAGTTTAAAAGTGCACGAGTGAAAAATTCGAAAATCATAGTGTATTTTGTCAAATTTCTTTGCAAGGTGCACCTGTTGTCAGGTGTCCACTGTAAAATTTTGAGCACATTTGATATACTTTGATGAAAGTTATGCTCAGAAAACCTGAAGGTGATACAATTTTAACCGGTACTGTATATGTAATGCGATATGACAACATAGGTATGATCCTAAAACCGATACGTGGACTATGGTTGCGCCAATGAGTGTGCCCCGGGACGCGGTTGGTGTGTGCGTGTTAGGGGACCGACTTATGGCCGTAGGAGGATACGACGGGCAGCAATATCTCACGCTAGTGGAAGCCTACGATCCGCATCTTAACGAGTGGGAACCTGTGAGTGTATAAACTATCCCTGCAATTCAATACGGTGCAAAGGTAAATGTAAATGTACTTTTTAAACGTATTTCTGTTTGAAGGTCGCTCCTCTGAAGGCCGGCCGTGCGGGACCCTGCGTCGTTGTAAAAAATTTAACCAATAACATATAGATCGTTCTTACTGAACGACCAGTACTGTATTTGCTAATTGTATGATTTAGAATTGTAGATGTTTCAGAAATGTAACAAAATCTTCTCTCTTGTGATATTGCATGCGTGTTAAGTTAATCGCACTGTTATTTTTCTGAAACAATTTTAGATAATTTGATATTTAAATAAGTATTATATTTCTTAGCATGTAACGATTTTTATAGGATTTTTACACATTTTCGTACTATATTGAAGAAAGTTCCAACCATTGTAACTACCAAA
Organism: Vollenhovia emeryi; assembly: GCF_000949405.1. Lineage (NCBI taxonomy): Eukaryota > Metazoa > Arthropoda > Insecta > Hymenoptera > Formicidae > Vollenhovia > Vollenhovia emeryi. The sequence goes on along the minus strand of NW_011967057.1, from coordinate 113,623 downwards.
CATTATATTTGGCACTTGTACGTATACATATATTTCGATTTTATATCAATTGTCAGTGTAACGAATAATTTGACAAAGTTGTGATAATTTGTATCCATTTGATTAATCTACAATATAAAATTTTCAATAAAATATGCACATATATAATTGTTTTATCTCATAAAAATAACATTACTTTTCATAAATGTCTATATTTTTGTCTAATAAATCATATGTAGTAAATTGTGAATCCATCTTTGCTAGGAACGAGTGGTACAAACCAAGAGTGTCGAAGAGAAACTGAGTGAAATAAATATATTGTAGATACTACGGGTATACACAAGTTTCCGTTGTTTTTACTCACATTTTCTTTATTAAACAATCTGTTGAGTCAACAATATTAATTACAATATTTGCATCTCTGCATCTATGATCTTTTGCCATGTTTCTGGCAAGAAATGGATTTTCCTTTAAAAGGACATGTCTTTTGAGACGATAAATTAATCGACTCATTTTTGGCAAACTAAAAGTCAAATCATGTCAACAGATACAAAGTGTTATATACACGCGAGAAAATAGATTAGATGATATTACTAAAATAAAAAAAACTGCTTCAAGTAATTCACTACGTTTTCTAGCAACATCTCAAGTTGGAAACTCATGCATACCCCTAGTATAAATACCTGATGTAATCGTGATGTCTGTAGATAAAATTATACCAATAACTTTGTAAAAATCAAATTTTTATTAAGCCTGAACTCTGACAAAAGAAGAATGTAAGTACATACATGAGAACAAATTAATTTTTCTCATCAAGATAAATGTCTTTATTTACACATGTATGATATATGTTTCTATATTTGGTGGTTATAATCTCATGAAATAAATAAAATTATTATTACATTAACTAATTTAAAAAAAAAACTTTATATTATTTTATACGTTTACATTACAAACGTGTAACTCTTTTTCTTAACAAGCTGGAAAAGTCCTGAAACAATCGTAACAACAAATTATATATTTTTCACAAAAATCGTAAAAGTCACGTAGAAAGTATCTCCTCTCTGAATAGAGGATCTCACAAAAATTATAATATTGATGAAATCGTAAATACGAAAATAGGGGGGAGCACATTTTAGCTCACCGTGGAAAATCCGACGCTGGTTCTGCAAACTTGTGCCTGACCATGAACGTAGCGATAGCTTCCGCTACCTTATCCGGGACGTCTTCGTGAACAGCGTGTCCACAAGCGGGCAATACTTGCATTTGGAATTTACCTATGTTCATGAAGAGGCAAGCGATCATCAAGACGGAAAAGTTACGCATCGTCATCAGCATTGAAGGTAATATTACCTTGCATTTGCCCTACGGTGAGTTCGCGATCTAATCTATCGACTCCGGCTAACAACAACATTTTCGGTACAGGGATATTCAAGAATGCCGTCGACAGTCCCTTAAACCAACCGAGCCAATGTTGCTCCGTTTTTGCCAAATCTATTCTCCAGACATACTTTCTGTTAGTAGCGGTAGCAGAAGACGCGGGTGGCGGCGGTGGCATGCTGGCTGATGACTCTTCCTCTTGGATAATATCATCTCGCGGTATAACTGGCTCTGGATTAGATTCACACGTGTTGTATTGGGTTGGCAATGAGTCAATATCATGAGTTGCTAATTTGCTAGTTTCAATGCTGAAATGGCACGTGTGTTGCAATGACTCGATTTATTTAAACATCAATACAAAAGTATTAAAAAGGCCTAAGTGTCCTTAAGAACTCACTAACTTCTTTATCTGTCCAGGAACCGAAACCTTGGCCGATTGTATGTTCCGAATCTGTCCGCTACGAACGCTGAAAGTATTAATTAACGATAAATAAGAATATTAACGATAATTAAGAAACAACTAAATTGTTGAGGATCTAATCTAGTTATTTTCAGGTAGCAAACGAACTGTTTGAGGCGCACACTTGTCGCGATACAATGATCAACGTATCAGAAGCATAAAGAATACTTACCACCACTCTATAGCCTGAGATATGGTGCTAAAACTAGACGGCCGAGACCTTAAGAAACTTTGCATAGAGGTTAACGCGTCCATTGCCGTACCCTCTACGACATCAATAACTCCTAATCCATATAAATTTGGGATTAGCGGAGCTGCTCTTACAGCTATCGCGCCACCCATACTGTGACCGACGAGAATTATTGGAACGTCATTTGCAATTGCATCTACAACTGCTGCAACGTCCCTGGATGAGAAAAGAATGTATCAAAGATGACAAAGATGTTTTACATGATTCAGGCTGCGGTCGAGCTGTCGCTTCAAATGTTTCGAGGTATTCTTCTCCTTTCTTGCAGTAAAGATGAAAAGAGAAGGGAAACGCTTCGAAGGCGTTTGTAGCGGCAGCTTGACCGCAACCTTCATCAAATGATCAAGTGTTGGAAAACTGAAGATCCTGCCACTATGGATACATACAGCTTTACAGACTTTTACATTCACAGAAAGTTCTTGACTCTATCGTATTCACCTTTAAGGCCTCAGCAGAATGGCTGCCTTGTACTTTCAAAGCAATAGCTGCGTTCAGCAGACACAACTGTTGAGTGAGCGCTCAGTGATTTCTTAATATGATTGGCTGGATCTAAAAGTATTAACCAATCATACTGAGCGCTCACTCAACAGTTGTGTCTGCTGAACGCGGCCAATGCTTCACGCTCCAAGTCTTTGTCTTCAGTAATGTACAAAAACTACCTCTTGTATTTCAAGTTTTCAATGCGTTTACAGAGACAATTGCCAGGAACAAATGTATGCATGTAAACGTACAAAAGTAACGAGTTCACTGTACGACTATTAAAAGATTTTACCGAGGGGGAAACCGCTGACCAAAATCTTGTACACCAATGCCCACTGGGCATTGCTTTATCTTATTATCTCATTTTATCTTTATAATACTCCAGCAAGGCCTAATGCTCAAACTAATGCCCAAAAAAAATGCCTAGTAATGTCCAGTAATGCTGCAAATCTGTACACCACAATGCCCTCAGCGGTTTCCCCCTCGGATTTTACATCGTCTTGAAATTATAAACCAGCCATTCCGCTAAGACCCTTAAGATTAAAGCGCATCGCAGATTTAAAACCTGTAATCAACCCTGTTTAAAATATTAGATGGAATATGACCGGATTACATTAGATTACGTGCAATTTCAAATGTTAATTAATAACTCTTACGTATTTACATAAAAATTGCATGTAATCTGACCGTATCGTCTAATATTTTAAACAGAGAAGGAAAGAAAAATAATAAAAGCTAAATTAAAGTACATTTCACTCACAATGCTAAGGTGTCTGCAGACAAGTCCTCGTCCTCTGTGGTGTGAGTGTCCCCGTGACCCCTAAGGTCAATAGCCATGACTCTGCATAACACCATTGTCATAATCGATTTCTAAAATTGATAACAACGTGTCAGTCACTCCCGCGGCGCGCTACGAGCAGCCGTAGGCGATACTCACTGTAAGCTCGGCCCACGTTAAACCACTGTAACCACCACCGTGCAACAAGACCAACAGCGGCCCCTCCGTGCCCTTGATGTAAACGTGAAAAACATTGTGTCCCACTGGCACGTCCTTGGAATGATCGAAGTACGGATTCCACCGCACCGGCTCGTAGTCTCTTCTGCGCTGCGCTCCCTTCGACTTGCCGAGTCTTCGAAAAGAAAGAAAAAAGTAAGATAATTCATTGTGTATCGATTTCGCTGCAGCTTTTCCTCGTCTCTTTCCACTCGAAGTTCCGTCTCCGACGATTGTTCGGGGAGCACCGGCACGAACCTGGAGTTCAACGCCGAGAAGTTGACCGCCGACGGCGGTAGTCTGGACTTCAAAATTGACTTCTGAAGGGCAGACATGTTAACGTGTCGCGGCAGTCGGTGGTGCCGTCGTCGGGATGTCGGGGACGCTCCTTGCACTCGTGTCACTTTCGGCCGCAATCATGCGTGCAGAGGAAAGGACGCCTCGCGATGCACGGTCGCGCGTATCAAAAGGACCGAGGGACGACGTAGAAGAGAGGCGCGAGAAATGGCCAGAAATGTCGCGTCACGTTGACAGGCGCGCGCCAGCGAAAGAACTTCAAGGACGCGAGACTAGCGCCATCGCAATCGCTGTCATAGACGTAGAAAATGTAGATTGTGTTCGCCGGCGAAGATTTGCCCGGTGGGTGCTTTGTGCCGATTGGATGAAGCCTCGTCTACATAGAAGTCGTAACGTCGTAAAGTCGTAGTCGTAAGAATAGTCGACTGTGATTGGTCAATTCTTACGTGTCTGACGGAATTGACCAATCGCAGACGATTATTCTTAAAGCCTCCGCTACAATGATTCTCGGTTCTGTCTACAATGGTCGTAGTCGTAAGAATAATCGACTGCGATTGGTCAATTCTTATCGAGCGACTACGACTACGACCATTGTAGACAGAACCGAGAATCATTGTAGCGGAGGCTTTAAGCCTCGTCTACATAGAAGTCGTAAAGTCGTAGTCGTAAGAATAATGGACTGCGATTGGTCAATTCCGTCAGATACATAAGAATTGACCAATCACAGTCGACTATTCTTACGACTACGACTTTACAACGTCTATGTAAAGGCTTTCACACATAAAATTCCGTAAGGACGTAAAACGTAAGCATAAGAAAATCGACCAATCACAGTCGAGAACGTAAGGCAATGACGCAAGCAGTAGCAAATCCAACCTGTTGATTTTCTTACGCTTACGTTTTACGTCCTTACGGAATTTTATGTGTGAAGGCCTTAAGCCTCCGCTACAATGATTCTCGGTTCTGTCTACAATAGGCTTGTTTTCTGTTCCTACACTAGTGAACTAGTGCAATAAATTGGAGTAAGACAAGCATATTTTTTCTCATTCTAGCTTACTGCACTAGTTCACCAGTGCAGGAACAGAAAATACAAACCCAATGTCGACTACGACTCTGCGACTCTCATTGTAGACCACGCATTATCGGGCACGACGTGCGCGCTCAGTGGAAACACACCCTTATGTCCATTTCTATTAATGTAGATTAAACTCTAATCTCGGTTTAATTTGATTTGCCTCTTATCTTTTCGAAAAATTTCTAGATACTCGAAAATTTTACTGTCTCGCAGCCAATCGCGCACTTAAACAAAATTTATCGTACGACAAATGTAACATTTTAAGCCCGCTGCAGACGATGCTATTTTTCCTGCTGGATTGCTTGCGATTTAGTAAATTACTATCATTGCACCACTCAGCATTCAGGATTCCTAGTAATTTACTAAATTGCAAGCAATCCAGCAGGAAAAATAGCATCGTCTGCAGCGGGCTTTAGCCTTGAAATTAAACAACGTTGATGAAACCGGATTTAAAGCCCGCTGCAGACGATGCTATTTTTCCCGCTGGATTGCTTGCAATTCTAATAAATTACTATCACTGCACCATGGAAAAGGATGAAAAGTAAATTAAACCGAGATTAAATTTAAGTTAAACACGTCTGGTAGAAGTGGACATTGGCTTCATTAGAGCCACCAAACTGTGCCGAAAAGGTTTGACGGTTTATTACAATAGTTTCAAATGGCGGTAACTTCAAAATGCGACTTGTAAGAAGTTGCATTTTAAAAAGTAATAATTATCTCATTATAATCCAAGCAGCACGTATGTCTAAAAGACGTAGAGACATCTTTTAGACACGCGAGCTATCTGAAAAATGTACTGCTTCTTTCTCTTGAAAATTTCAATGTACTGTCGTGCGCTCATTTGTTTAAACATTTATTTAAACATTTATTTAAACATCTTTAATCTAACCAAGTATGTATATTAATTGCATGGCTTTGGCCGGATATTAAAAGCACAAAATACAGAGTGTTTCGCTGTCGCGCGCAACGTACAACAAAATAATTGAAGCGACTCTTTTGTAAAATGTGGGCTGGGGAGGTAAAGAAGGACGTCGCGGCTTTGGTGGTTCACACATATCCATTATGTAAGGTAAATTGACCCGCTTTACAATATTATATCCCGGGGTGAGGGGGATTTGCAATATTAATTCAATTCTAATAGCAGAGAGCTTTTCCCCCCAGCACAGCGACATGCCGGAAGACATGAAGCAGGAAGCCATAGAGACCTGCGTCACCGCTGTTGAAAAATACTCGGAGAATTACGAGCACGCGGCTCGCATGATCAAGGATAATCTCGATAAAAAATTCGGGCCGCCGTTCCAAGTGGTCGTCGGGGAGGCTTACGCGTGTGCAACCACGTATCAAGAAAAATCCTTGTTACATATGTTTATTGGGGGTAACATAGCAGTTCTCGTGTGGAGGACGGTTATAGGTTTCTGATGAATTTTATATATAAAAGGAATTCAAGTGTTGCATATGAACGTATATGAATTTTCTAAATATACAAACATATTGCTATGTCTTCGTACAAAGGATCGAGTACATTTTAACGCGTAGAATCTTAATTATATAATATTATTATATATTTTTTATTAGAAGAAAGTCCCCTGTTATAGGATCCTAAGATGGGATAGCGGAGTTTCAGTTAAATCAATAGGCATCGTCAGTTGATTCCGCCATGAATTTATTGCCCCTGGAGCGAAATCTGTTTAGTGGAAAATTCATTGTTGGATTGTGTAATCGTTGCGAGAAAAGATTTGTGATTGAATTTGGGTGTTGGAAACCTGCTATCTCATATTAGAAACTTATTTCTATAATAGAGGACCTATCTCTAATAATGGAGGACTTTCCTTTATATTATTATATCTTCTTATATACTACTGCGTGTTAAAATGCTCCTAAATAATAAATAATCTCAGGTAGACATGCTGAATGCGGGCATGCAAACATTTTACACATACTTTGTGATTGCAATCGCAAAATATGTTAACACTTCTTACTGCTCCAATAATGTCGGATTATTTGCGCTCTGCTCGGCAAAATATCGCAATTTTTACTGCATCGGAAGACTCCTTCACTATTTGCTGAACAACTTGTGTCATGAGAACATGTCTTTGAATATTTACGCAGTCACCTTTCAACTTTTTAATTTTGTCACCATGCAGATCATATTATATGCTGACGTAACGTCTACCTGGGAATAGTTGAATAATCTGTACTGAAAAATATTTCCACATCGATATATCTGAGTGAGATTATCGCGTCACTAGTTCTGTTTCTAATATGTAAGTGTGTTTAATTACAATAATATGCATATAAGACATTTGACTCTTAAACACAGATTGGACCCACACTTATGAGATATTAGAAACGTTCTCCCTCTTTTCTCGTAACAGTTTACATATACGCTTTGCACACACACACACACACATATGAAAGACGACTTTACACGTACAATCAAACGTATATAAAGTATATAAATATATAAATAGGTGTATGTAAAAGAAATTGGAGGCGCCAGCAGTGCCGCACTATGCGGATTTCCATATGCATATTGCCAAATTACCGGCGCAGTACATGTACAGCAGGTGCTTCAACTGATAAGTTATCTCGAAGCCGTAGCCCTCTCCAACGACGGTGTGCCAGGAGGCGCCGAATTTCTTATCCATCGTCTCCTTGATCATCCGAGAGACGCTCTCGTAATTGTCTGCGTACTTTTCCGCCGCGGTCACGCATAATTCCATTGCTTCTTGCTTCATCTCGTCGGACATATCACATTTCTGTAGAAATAAACGTTTAAACGTTGTTAAAAGAATCACCATAATTTACAACTGTACTAGCGTACGTGGAAACATATTTATTCCGTATTGGATGACAATTTTTGTGATGATAATGTATTGTGATTTCTTGAAATTTTCAATAAGTTCCTCGTCAAATAATTTTTAGATATTACAACGAATTAAAGTTAAATCAAATTGACATTCATTCGGAAACTGATAAAAAAAAGTGCGTGTCCTCTCGATTTTAAATTAGTAGCGTTAATTGGATAAGCGCGTACTCCGAGAGGCAAATTGTAAAAACAGTGCACAATAGTGACATTATGAATTAATGAAAATTTTGCAAAAATTGCGCTGAGATAATTTTCCATAACGCAGCAGTGTCTCATCAGATATAAAATTTCTAAACGATATTTATCAAAAATGTGACAAATTCAATTTGGAATATAAAGATTTTAAAATAAAATTTGTTGTGCTAAATGTATATTATTATTTCATATTGCGATGTTTATTTTCTACATTATAATCTAGAAATAATTGAGCATTTCTACATACACAATTTGATTCCTTCGTGCACAATTCTATTTCTAAATGTTTTAAATATTGAATATTTTTCCAATTATTACAGATTTTCTTTCCATAAAGAAAGAAAGAAGAGTTTTTTGGGCTCGGTATTGTGTATTTTTTAATATTACCCGAGAAAAGCTGGAAAAATTAATTTGAATAGAATTTAAAGAAATTTATATTGTATAAAGAAAAATTTAAAAAAGATGATAAAATGATTTCATCTAAATGAAACTGTGTCATGTCCAAAAAGAAACCGGCGCAGGACAAGGTGGAAAACGGTATATGAATTCACATTTTAGATTACAATTATTAGACTACCAACATTGCTCGGACCTAAAAGCACTCTCGCTTGTTTACATCGTAATGGTCCATTTTATATTTGATTAAAAAAAGATACTGAACAAGGATGATATTCAAAAAGGTGATTCAAGAGACAGAAGACCCAAACGAAGCCGGGTAAGGCCGCTAGTGTACTTTAAATATAAATCAACTAAAATATTTTCTCAATTATTACACAATTTCTTTCCATAATTTAGGCCATGGTCAAGCTGCCGCTGCAAACGTTTCGAAGCGTTTCTCTTCTCTTTCTATCTTTACTAAAAGAAAAGAGAAGAAGAATACTCCGTAACATTTGAAGCGACAGCTTGACCGCAGCCTTAATCTTGCAAATGTATCGCTAGGATCCGCCATATCGTTACTATTTCGCCGAAATGTTATTTCGAAATTAATTAACACAAACAAGTATTAATGTTTTATTTTAAAAAATCAACATTCCCGTATGTATTTTTTAAATATACATCCGTGTAATTACAGATTAGAAATTTGCTAGATTGCGTCGCGTAATTTCACAAAGTGTGCTCCCTGTTTTCGAGGGTAGGCGAGACGTGCGCTTTCCGTATTGATCAAAACGTTGACGTTCGCGCGTGCCTACGCAGCGCGCAGATCCGCGCGACAAATTTGCACGAGGTACAGGGCGTACTCTTTACTCACTCTGCAAAACGGATAGGTGTGAAGTATCTTTACAACATCGTCCTTCCTCACCTCCGTCATCGTCGCAATCTCGCAAAGCGAGTCGCAAACCCCTCGGGCGATGCTGACGCGACTACCCCGCGCAGTGGAGCGGTTGCTGTGGCTCAGGCGCAGGTCAGTGAGTCATCGCGGCGTAGGAGAGCACGTTGCCACGATCGTAAATCATCTCGTCGAAACGGCGGAATTTATGCGCCAGCCCGATGAGAAGACACTTCCGCCTCCCGCATGTCCCGTTTCATTTTTGGTCTTGGTATGCGAATGAGCCGCGCGATACGGAGAACTCGTTTGCAGAGCTAGAGAGATTTCGAAGCTCCCGGTGAGTCATTTGTGCTCCAAAGCTGGAAGAGGTTAACGTCTTCAGTTCCAACAGCGATAGGCAATGTTTGTCAGACGTAAAAAATCAGATTGGGACTCTGCTATACATTTGCGTCGCTGTGTGACTTGACGCAGAGCTGTGGATTGAGAAAATAATCCACGAACGTTTCTTAAACCTGATCCACAATGTACAGTGTTTACGTCGAGAAATTCTATTCTGTAGTCAACTGATACGTTCAAAAAATGCATACGTGTCGATAAATTGTATATTGTACATTGTCGAGAAATTGCCTGTGTCCAGCAGAAGTTAGCGCTTGCTAAGCGCTTTGCGTTCATTGGATTATACTTTCAGATCTGTGCTGAAATAGAGCTATTCTTCTAGATCTATCCAATCAGCATAAAGCGCTTATTCTTAGCTAACTTCGGCAGAACACAGCCATTGCCTGTGTCCAGCAAAAGTTAGCGCTTGCTAAGCGCTTTGCGTTCATTGGATTATACTTTCAGATCTGTGCTGAAATAGAGCTATTCTTCTAGATCTATCCAATCAGCATAAAGCGCTTATTAAGCGCTAACTTCTGGAGAACACAGCCATTGGATTATACTTTCAGATCTGTGCTGAAATAGAGCTATTCTTCTAGATCTATCCAATCAGCATAAAGCGCTTATTAAGCGCTAACTTCTGCAGAACACAGCCATTGCTTAAGCGTTTTAACTTGTTTATATAAAGTAGAATATTTCTGGAGATAGCATTGCAGATCAGGCTTTAAAAACCCAAAAGGCATTTCTTTCAGTCGAACGACATTTGTGTTTATAAAAGGCAGATAATTTTGTACGCGACTATCTTTCACATAACTCGTGTGTTTGCAGAGAGTATCCCCTAGTTCCGTCTGGGCCGTCGAGCGGTTCACACGTCTTCCGACGTAAGATAAATTTTTGATCCTGCGGGATTGCATCATCCCGCGTGTGGCCCGGTTACCGGGCCATTGCATCGTTCAATTCACTACATTCCAAGCAATACCATTAAGTCTATTGGTTCGACGTGGCCGTGTCGGCTCAGTGTCTGTGAGCCGGGAGCCAATAACCAGAGAAGAAGGAGAAGAGAGTATCCCCGTGGGACCTGAATGCGATAGGTGAATTTTGAGAAGAGAACATGACGTCGAGATTCAGCGGAGCGTTGCAGATTACAAATCTGGATGACTTCATCACCCCGTCGCAGGTATAACAGACTTGAGCGTCTTTCTTAGATAATCCAGTCGCCGTACAAGTTTCGTACGCCGCCTTCAATCACGTTTGTTACAGGAATGCATCAAGCCTATAGAGATGCAGGCGAGCAAAAGCAAGACGGGTGCGAAGATAAAGATACAGTCGGACAATGCCCACTTGGCGCTCAACGAGGTAAATATCTACGCCATTCGTTGCAATGTAATTCTAGCTTGAAACCTTGGACTAGAGCTTCCTTTGTCACGCAGACTGGGCAGCCGGAGAAACTACAAAAGGTCGAGATCACGCTCACCGACTGTTTAGCGTGCAGCGGTTGCATCACGTCTGCCGAGAGCGTGCTGATTACTCAACAAAGTCAGGAAGAACTGCTCAGGGTGTTCCAGGAGAAAGTGGCTCAGCAGGTGAAGAATAGCTGTTACGCGTTAATACTTGCTTTCGCAACGAGATGCGCAAAATTACATGACGTACTCTGAATTTATTTTATCCCTGTATCGCAATACTTTTTGCGCTTTTGCAGAATGTAGGAAGTACGGATTCCAAGTATATAATAGTGAGCCTGTCGGTGCAGCCTGTGTTGTCGCTGGCGCAACGTTACGAACTCACCCCCGAGCAAACTCTCTGTAAACTGGCAGGATTCTTCTGTCGATTGGGAGCTGACGCTGTGTTAGATATGACGGTGGCTGACGACTTTGTTTTGCTGGAAGCTGCTAAAGAGTTCGTCGAGCGTTACAAAGCTAATAAAGAGGGCGTGAAAAGTCAGATACCAATGTTGTCCTCTTCGTGTCCAGGTGGGATGAATATTCGTTTATGAAAATTACTGCTGGCCAATTCGTGAAGTCTGCAATATTCTTGTTTCTGTGACAGGCTGGGTGTGCTACGCCGAGAAAACTCACGGAAATTTTATATTGCCGCACATAAGCGTTACAAAGTCGCCCCAACAAATTATGGGATCATTAGTGAAGTATCACTTGGCTGAAATGATGGGTCTGACGCCGGAACAGATATATCACGTGACTGTAATGCCCTGCTATGACAAGAAGCTGGAGGCTTCCAGAGAAGACTTTTACAATCAGCAGAGAAAGACGAGAGACGTAGACTGCGTCATAACGTCAAGTATATACGTGTATTCATACTTTTACATTAAATCGTTTAGAATTGTTAAAATTATGGTGTAAACTTGGTGTCTTTCAGTCGAATTGGAACAGATGCTGAGCGAAGAGGGTTTAGCATTAAACGAAATAGACGACGGCGATATCAAACAACCGTTCGGTTCGTACGATGAAAAAACTGGAAGCAGATTGTGGAGTCATAGCGGCTCGGGTTCAGGCGGCTACGCGGATTTCATATTTCGTTACGCAGCGAAGAGTCTCTTCGACGAGGATAATGTCACAGTAGATTTCAAAAATCTGAGAAATCCCGACTTCCGGGAGGCAGAATTCAAGAGAGACGACCAAGTGTTGTTAAAATTTGCGATTATCAATGGATTCAGGAATATACAGAATATAGTACAGAAAATGAAACGGGGCAAATGCGTTTACGACTACGTCGAAATTATGGCATGCCCGTGCGGTAAGTATTGCCTCGCGTCAACACTACATTAACATTATGACTAAATTTAAAGCAATTATTATCATTATTAGGTTGCTTGAACGGCGGAGCGCAAGTGAGACCCGACGGGAACGTTCAGCCTCGAGAGCTCGCGTCAACGTTGGAAAATATGTACCGCGAACTTCCGCAGAGCAAACCCGAGGAAAACAAAGTGGTGCAGAGTCTGTACAAAACTTGGCTGGGAGGAGAGCATACAGACAAAGTTGGCGCGTACTTCAACACACAGTATCACGAGATACAAAAAATGAACACAGCGCTGGCAATAAAGTGGTGATGTGACAATAACGACGTTACTTGTACGATGTATATTTTGTATAGTTGGTTCATTGGCTGATCGATCCTTTATTTTTATGGTACAACAATAAAAATAAATAAATTATTGCTAATCGATTCAACGCTTATTTAAACATATGCAGGTGATGTGTATATAAATAAATTTTATGCCCCTATAATACAAATAATAATGTCGGCTTAATATCGTCCTATATGTACATACACAGGATAAATTACATTACGAAACGGCAATATTTATTTGTGTAAAAGAGAATTGTGAGATTGTACTTAGGATGTATCGTAACAATTTCATATTACAAGTGTGTTTATTTATACAAGCTTTTTAAAATGACAGATATGATTATCACATATAAATAATATCACGGTAGATGTACACACATTTATACCCTTTCATATGAGTAGCTGTTGCTTAAATACGAGTTCTCTTCTTATGCACGTTAACTTTTCATAAAGCAATATTTCCATTTTAAATACAACACTATATATCTTACATACGTTGCTTCTTAAAATGCGCTGTTGCGCATAATATATTATAAATAGTATATAATATACGAATGACTTTCTCTAATTAAATAAATAAATAAAAATACCACGTTCGTGTTAACACATAGATATAAATAAAAGCATTGAGAAATGCTCGGTGAGACATTTATTATGTGTAATCTCCATCGTTTCTTTGTTCTCTCTTTGTCCCTACGTAACTCCAGTCCGTTACCTTGCGACGACCATAATCACCCTTCTTTAAAATTGCAACAGGGGAATGAATAAATAAATAGTCGAGTGGAGCATGGCGCGTGTGGCCCCAATTATCTAGAATTCTTGTTATCCAGGAATTCCTCGTTCTCATTCATCTCCTTGGACTCGGACTTTTTCAGTTCTATATCCGGATATCCATCCTCGATATATCTAATGGAATCGTGATCCACGTTATTGTCGTCTTTATTTTCGCACGTATCCATCAACCATCCCTGATTGCTGTCGATTTCTCTGGAAACAACGAGGAACAGTTCCTTCTCCTTGCTATCTATCTGATCCTTTAGATATGCGAGTAAATCGTTGTCCTGATGTCAGAAAAAATGCAAAGTTAAATATTACGCAAAAAGAACATATCAGTGCCTTCATCTCCAAAGTTTATTACACTTTACCTTTCCTATTAGTTGCGGCGAGTCCAGTTTTGAATCAAGATTATAAAAGGCACCGTGTATCTTTTTCAGAGCAATCCAATGGCGTCGTTTCAGAGGAAGTAGCACAAAGCCTAGTTTGTATTCGGTCGGGACGTTAAGTATAAAACCCTCGATGTTGTCTAAACGAAGACACTTGGGATCCCTAAAACAGGAGGAGCAATTAACGAACATGCACCAAGTCGCGATCCACGCGATTCTTCGTGGCAAATGTGAACATACGGACCTACGTTTGTCGAACCATACAGCTTCGCGTCCTCTTCTCTGGAGAGCGGCCATGATAACGTTAATGTCATAGTTGCCAAGTCCTAGCAGCGATTTGTGAGGATTGATCCACACGTCGGGACTTAGACTGTAACAGATCTGATCCAATTCCTGCTTGCTGAACCCACGCTCTTGGAACAGGTTGTTCAACGCGTGTAGCGCGCACAGCTCCTTCACCTACAAATCAACGTGTGATCTTGGCGAGAGGTGTGCAACAAATTAACGTGAAAAGGAGCAACTTTCTTGAAAGCGGTGCAAAGACATTGTCGGAATTGTACGGCCGATTACTTCGCCTCGTGTACGGCGACGAGTTTTCTGCGCGACGCAAGTGCAACGTAAAAACCTACGAAAGGGATAACAAAATTAACGAGTTACTTGTCGCTCATGATATATAGATCCAGTCATATCAGTCGCTGCGCTCGCAACCATCGCAACTACATAGTTCCTCTCCCGCAGTCTGTATGTAAAAGTGCGACTAATCTGCCAGTGCTTATCGTGGGAGCCTTCAGAGAGGTGAGTTTAATAGCGAATGATCGGCGGACAGCCGGGCTTGGGTCATCAACGGCACTTCAACTCACGATCATCCAGCTATTACAATGATCAGTGCTCGCCAAACGTGCGATACATGGCATTCGGATTTGGCGAAAGGCGCATACGACCGTATACGATAATAGAAAAGCAGTGGCCGCGAAATTTCTGTATCAAAAGGCTCAGATTTTGATATGGCCACGATGGTGTTGTGAGAACTCGGGAGCACGCAGGAGTGCAGAACGGTGCAGAAGCGATGGGTCAATTCCGAACGAGGGCCGTCGATATCGGGCATTTTCCGCTGGACTGTGATTGGTCTACTTCGTGTTGGGCTGAATATGGCGGAATTAGAATGCATTTCCACTGGCGCGTGTGTCAGAAGATGCGTAGCAATTGATGTACATATATTAAAAATATTAAATGTAATAATTTGATGGACAATTTTCTAAGCATGTTGGTATATCTTAAAACACAGTCATTATAAGAGCGAACTTAGATAATTTAAGCCCTAACCATCAAAGTTAAATGACGTTTGTGAAAAAGAAAATAAAGAAAAAATTATTAAATTTTAATTAAACCTATGTAGTAGCAAAACTTTGATTATGTGCATTATGTTGATTATAAGATTAATTAGGTATAACCATAACATATTTAATATTACCTTTAAATCTGTTCTTTATAACTGAATTAGACATTACGGGACAAAGGGGACAGAACTTTCGACCTACTTAACAGACTTTAAAAAATATATAAGTAAAAAATTGGAGAACTCTGTGTTCTCCAAATGCTACAAAATGAAGGAATCTCAGAGCTTCTGATTAGATTTACTTCTCTTGTTTCATAAAAACGTTTATACAATCTCTCATGGTATCTATCTTGATAAAACTTCCCTTATTAAATGGCAACAAATGAAAGAAACATATTTCTCTTATTTTGGAAAAGAAAATCGGAAGAGGAAAGGTTGTAACTATATTACAAAGATATTCCTAAAAAGAAGAACGAATGCCTTCAAATCTTATATATAATTTAATATTTCAATTCTATTTACAGAATATATTGCAAAATTTACAATTACTGAAAATTAAGAACAATATGTGTTACATATATGCTTTTTCAATAATATATTATGATATTGTACATTGAAAACTTAAGAAAACAATTTATATAATAAATGTAATGTACCAGTTAAAAAAACAATTTATATAATTATACATATATGTATATTTATGTACGTGTGTATATGCATGTATATAGATCCGCATACACACCTCTTTAAATATATTATTTTTTAATAATATAAATAGATTTCATGCACAGACTTTACATGCCGATTGATCTCATTCGCAAGGTCATATTTCGATTTTACGCAATTTCCAGTTTTCTGTTTAACCGCTCATTCTGGTCCAGAGTGTTAAGCAGAAGAAGTGAAAATTATACAAGATTCGACCTTACGAAAGAGATGAAGCAATGTATGTAGAATGTATTCAATTCATCCAAATATTATAATTAATTGTAATACATACTACATTCTGCAATACAGGAAACCTTTGAATGCATATCCAAGATGATAAAGAATAATTAACAAATATGTTATGACATGCCTCCTTCTCTCTCTTCCCCCTTTCTTACGCTTACAAATATAAAGTAAAACATATATATGCCTTTAGCCCAAAATAACTGATAACCATTATAAAAATGTGTCCCACTATTTTAAAATGGTCCGAATCCTGTAAAAGAATTTCGTATTATATATTGTATTATATCGTATTGTTATAACCGTATGTACATACATAATCTAGTTAAATCTACAGAATATGCTGTGTAATATTTGTAGTTATTTGTAATACAGATATGTATTTACTTGGATTTGGAGGTGGATGTCCTAATCTGTACATATCTGGAGGAAATCGTGGTGGAAATGGTCTAACTGGTGCCATTAAAGCAGGGTGTCTGCCTCTTGCCATAGGAGGCATTTGCCCTCTTGGACCTAATGGAACCATAGGACTTACTACGATTGGTCTCGGAGGGAAACTCTAAATGTACATTAACAAAAGATACATATATTAGAAATTCAATAATTTTCGAACAACTCAACAACATTATATCAATAGTATTAAATTTTACATACGCCATAATAGATAGGCACAGGTATTGGCGACTCAATATAATGCGGCGCTATCTCTCTTCGTTCCCTAGATCTATCTCTATCTTTATTTCTGTCCCTATCTCTATCTCTTTCCCTGTCTCTATCTCTATCTCTGTCCCTATTCCTCTCCCTGTCCCTATCTCTATCTCTCCTTTCATAACAACGTTCACTTGATCTCTCACGATATCTGTCGCGATAAGACTTCTCTTCCAGAAATGACCTGTAAGAATAACGATTAGGAATGACTTCCATAAATACTGAAGAATAGTTTTGCCATCCTTTTTCCACAAATAAATCAATCACGCCCATTAATATCTCTATATCATAACGAATTAAAAGTAACCCAGCAAACATACATGTCTAAAAGACATCTTTAAAACATGCATGTTCTCTGGGAATTTACATATTTAAAATAATAAAAGTAATATTAATTTATTAAAAGCAGATGATTTATATTAATGATTTTACTCCGTACCTCGAATATGAGTTATGCACTTCTCTAGAACGCGATCGATTAGTGTCGTGTTTACTTGCATCTCCTTCTACATATTTTTCTTTATATTCTCTGTGTTTCTCTAAACTGCTTCTCCTACAAAATATGCAAAGAAATTATACTTTTCCGAAATCTACAACAGTTATTTAATTATTTGTAATTATATAATACTTTTTGCTTTTATTTTAAAAACAGGATTGAAGTTTTCTATTAATAAGTAAATAAAATTACAACTAAATAAAACTTTGATGTACCCCTCATTTTTACGAATATGATAACTGTCTGTCTTGTTATCCTGATGCTTCAAATCTATGCGATGTCTAAAATCAGAGGGAAATTAATTAAAGAATGTACATGTGTTACAAAGAGAATATTGTTATCATGAGTAATACAAACCTAGATTGATAGGAAGATGGATATTCAGAACTATAAATACGAGTCCTAATTGGACTCTGGGATAAAGACCGTCTTCTCGATGTACGTGACTTGATTGTCGAGGCTGTAATATTACATAGTATTAATGCTGTAATATATGTATTATATTTTTTAAAAATAATAATGTTTATTATGGAGTTTCAAAAATCAGAAACTAAAATATTAATCAGTTTTTGACATACAAGATCATTTTCGTTTTTCTAATTACAAGCACCTTTTAACTTTTCTTATTCACAGAATTAAAGTACTTCGAAAAACATTCGGTGTATACTTGTATATTTATTAATTTCAATTTAATCAGTTCAAGAGTTAATAAATATAATAATTGTTTATATAATACATACCTGATGGTTCTTTATCTATAGCTACAACTGTACGTCGTTCTTCTACTTCGTTAGGTTTGATCGTAGCTTTTTTTATGTCTTCTCTGTCGAATATTGGTTTACATCCTTCTCCTGCGTAGTTATTACATTATTTAATTATAGAATGCCAAGATATACATAGATAAGTGAGAAATAACTTGAGATAAGAATGATTCATATCTTTCTTATTATCTAAATTAGATTTCTTAAGATTTACTTGTTGGCTTTTTATTTATTATTATTAACTATTATTGTAATAGCAACAATAGAAATATTAATAAAAACTATTTTGAAAAATAAAATTAGTATTCACTTGGCTTATGACAAAGCAATACAATATCTTACGACTTCTAAACGCGTTAATTTAAATAACAGATATCTCGAAAGTTTTAAATTCAAAGTGTCATAAAAATATTGCATAATATTTGAATGATGTAACACTTGCAATAAATATAGTTTGTAATTATTAAGACATTGGAAAGGTTAATAGAATCTTTTTCGCTTATTAATATTTTATGATTATGTATAAATTTGTAAATAAAAAATAGAAATTACTTTGTTTAGAGTTTTAAGCATATTCTGATATACGTATATCAGTGCTCCGAAATAAACAATGTTAAGTTAAATTTTTTGCAAAAACATGATTATTTTTTAATCTGCTTCTCAAGCTATACGCAAGACACATACATATGCAAGATATTAAAATTTATATATTAACGTTTTACTCATATTTATATTTTTTCTTCTTAAATAAATAATTAATATTTTTCTACTTTGATGTAATATTTTACTGCTAAAACAATTTTTTTAAATGAAAACATTTTAAGAAACGAACGAAGGAGAGTTTTCTTATTGTCACCAATAATGAATAAAGATTGAGACGGGAAACTTATGGTCAACCCAACTGGCCTCGAAATGTTCGAGTCTAGACACCACAGTGCTCACAAGTATACATATATTTTATAACTTGATTCTGTCATTTTCGACGACGATTACTGACTCAGTATCACTCGAAAAGGACCCAAAAATAATGGGGTCGAAACGTTGTGTAATAAACTAATTTAACAACTAGCCAGTTGGGTTGACTATAAGTTTCCCGTCTCAATCTTAAGAAACGAACTTAGGAAATATTCCTATAAGTAACACTATATGTATAGCTTTCTAAAAATCTGATAAAAACTTATACTTTGTGTCATGTATTATTTAGTTTAACTAGATAAATGTAATATAGTAGTAGATTGGAAAATCTTGAGTGAAGAGAATAGTTACTTCCGTAGTAACTAGAAAACCATCTTCTAATTAAAAAATACATCAGTTATCTTCCAAATTATGTTGTCTTCTATTGTTGATAAATTGTGATATAACTTACAGTATCATGGAATTAATATATAATACTTCCCAGATAGCACAAAGGTAAACGTAAGTTCATAGAGAATTCATTTTAAAGAATACCTGCAGAATTAGAAAAGTAAATATTGAAGAATTCTTGAAGAATCAGCCACAATCAGCTCATCTTGAAGTATTTCTCTGAGGTTTATTATGGCGCATGTAACTTCCCCAATCATTCTTCTATAAAATCCTGAAGAATTACAATTCAGCAAGGCATAAAACTTGAAAAACAATTTGCAAATTCACTATACTATCTAAGTTATTAATACCTTAAAATTTATAATTATCATTAAGTAAGAATTTGAAACATTAGTAATATTCAATAATTATATTATTGCAAAGTATCTAGTTCAATATGTTCTTGTCTTCTTTTTAATTTTTATTGTTAACTTTTATTTTAGACAATTATTTTTTTACATAAACAAATATATATGTATACATTTTGCATTTATAAATTTTAACAAATTTTAAAAGTAGATATTATTAATAAATTAATAAATACCTATTTCAAATAATCTCCATTCATTGGATTCCCAAAATTAAATTGTAAATAAAATGTTTTAGGCTTCTCTTCATTGTAGATTTTCTTCAATATTCTTTGTATTATTTATTTCCAAGTGCTGACACAATACCTTCTGTGAAGTAAAATCTCTTCCAAAATTTGGAATATCTTCTAGAACGTAGAATATCTTGCTGATCTATATGTACTACAAATTAATCATAAAAATAAATATATAATATTATTACATCATTATACATATATTATTATTCATAGTATGAATATGTATATAGTAAAACTTTTTAATTTTTATATAAAAAGAACTTGAAAAATTAAAAAATGTTTATATGAAATATATATGTTTCTTTTGCATTTATCAATTTTAACAAGTTTAAAAAGTAGATATTATCATTAATAAATTAATAAATATCTATTTCAAATAATCACCATTCATTGCGATTTCCAAAATTAAATTGTAAATAATTTAGGCTTCTCTTCATTGTAGATTTTCTTCAATATTCTTTGTATTATTCTTTTTCAAGTTCTTGACACAATATCTTCTGTGAAGTAAAATATCTTCCAGAATATCTTCTGTGAAGTAAAATATCTTCCAGAATATCTTCTGTGAAGTAAAATATCTTCCAAGAATATCTTCTAGAACGTAGAATATCTTGCTGATCTATATGTACTACAAATTAATCATAAAAATAAATATATAATATTATTACATCATTACAGATATATTATTATTCATAGTATGAATATATATATAGTAAAACTTTTTTAATTTTTATATAAAAAGAACTTGAAAAATTAAAAAATGTTTATATGAAATACATATATGTTTCTTTTGCATTTATAAATTTTAATAAGTTCTTGACACAATATCTTCTGTGAAGTAAAACATCTTCCAGAATGTAGAATATCTTCTAGATCTATATGTACTACAAATTAATGATAAAAATTAATATATTATTACATCATTGTATTATTATTCATAGTATAAACATATATAGTAAAACTTTTTAATTTTTATATAAAAAGAACTTGAAAAATTAAAAAATTTGTATATGAAGTACATGTTTTTTTTACATTAATCAATTTTAACAAGTTTTACAAGTAGATATCATTAATAAATTAATAAATATATATTTCAAATAATCTCCAGTCATTGCTTCTAAAATTAAATTGTAAATAATTTAGGCTTTTCTTGATTGTAGATTTTCTTCAATCATCTTTGTATCATTTCTTTTAAAGGGCTGACACAATATCTTCCAGAACGCAGAATATCTTCCAGAATGTAGAATATCTTCCAGAATGTAGAATATCTTCCAGAATATCCATTTTCAAATATTGTTTGTATTCGATTGTATCATCCCTTTTGTAATATTATTTACGAAAAATTCAACTTCATTTTATATTTATTGTAGACATCTTCAATTTGATTAGTTTTATTATTGCTGATACAATATCTTCCATGAAGCAAACTCTTCTTCATATACATATGTATATGTAAGTATATACTTTTAAAAATAATTAAATCACAAAATTATTTTTAAAATTTCTGAGAAAATAAACAGTTATACACAATATATTTAAGACATAATATAGATAGGAATATATTTGTATTGTAACTAAATTAGATATATAGATAATATATTTATTTATATTGACGTGTAATTAAGGCCAGGTTCAACAAGCTTTGTTTAATAAGGTATTACAATTATTTTAATAAAGAGTCTGTGATTACATTTATACTCTAGGATTGCGTACGCGTTTCGGCACACAGTGCTTTAATATGTACATTTGCAGTATATTATAATCTATATGCGCTGAAGAAAGCACTGTGTGCCGAAACGCGTACGCAATCCTAGAGTACAAATGTAATCACAGACTCTTTATTAAAATAATTGTAATACCTTATTAAACAAAGCTTGTTGAACCTGGCCTTAATTACACGTCATTATTTTTAATAGAACACAAGCGATACTTCATTATTTATTTATATTATTTTAACAATTTATTAATTTAACAGAAAATTGAATGTTAGTAAGCAATAAATCTCCACCATTAAATCTTCTGTTCCACATTTTAGTCATAAATAGTAATAAACTTAAATTTATTTAATTAAAAGAAATATTTTGTAAAGAAAATTGATCATTAAAACAACTATATAATATCATTTAATATAATAATAAAAACTATAACTATTTGAGAATATTCTTAAAAGTTGCCAGCAGTGATTAACAACATTAGTGATTTTCATTGACCGTATCTGGCAATTTTAATAATACAGAAAAGTTATTGCGAAAAATATTACCTCAGCCAGTGTTTGAACCTGGACTTCCCTACACTCTAGGCGGACGTCTCATCCAATTCGATCACCGAGGCATATGATAATATTAGTCACAATAACAGTATAAAGATGTTATTTATGCGTTTATTTCGACTTTTTAGAACTACGCGCCGATAAGGGTCGTCGGCCGCACACAGAACTGTCGATACACGATTTTTTAAATATCTCTGTCCCCTCCATCCCCCGCTCCTTTCCTCCAAGGTAATATTTTTCGCAATAAATTTTCTGTATTATTAAAATTGCCAGATACGGTCAATAAAAATCACTAATGTTTATAACTATTTAAACTGGTTTTTTCACATACAGTATGCACATATAAAAAATTATACAAGTTTTCTCACCGCATTAAGTCTATTTTAAAAACAAATTACTAAAAAAAAATGCTTCCACGTACCTGGTTTTGCTTATCATTTCCTCATTTTAGTGAATCATGAAAAGTTTTGAGACAGCAGCCTAAGGAACCACAGAAGCAAAAACGATATGAATAGAATTTATATGAAGCAAAAAAACATAAATAGAATTAATATGTCCCAGTGATCATGAAAGGGTTAAATAAAATTTCATACAAATATAAGCAAATAAAATAATGAAATATTTCATTAGATTTAGAAAAATAAGTACAGAAGAGAAAGCTAATAAATATTGATTATGTTTAGGAATAAAGTATTAGCAATTTGCATGCATTAAAGAGAAGTATATGCATCAAACATGCATTATATTCATAGGCTGAAATTCATAATTCTTATCTTTAAAATATCTGAAGTAATCTATAAACTAACAAGTACAAAGTTGTATTAGCATACCAAGACATTACATACCAAACAGTCTTGAAATAAGAACGAACCGTAAATACCCTTATGATATTAATAATATATAAATAATATTTATAAAGATCACGTTCTCTAGGGAACGATATGTAATGTATATATATCTCTCTCTCATAGTATATTTGAATATTATTTAAGTATTTAAATATACTATGATATACATTACATATCTCTCTCTCTCTCATAGTATATTTAAATATTATTTAAGTATTTAAATATACTATGATATACATTACATATTGTTCCCTAGTAGCACAGTGCATTGAACAAACGTTAGTTAAACATTGGCCCAATATTTGATAATGTTAGCCAACGTTTAGCCAATGTACTGTGCTACTAGGATTCTCATATGAGAACATTTAAAGTTGCTGCATTGGCCATTTGCTTTATAGAAATCTCTTGTTAGATAGAAAAGAAAATCTCTTAGAAAGTCACATAACAAAAATAATAGATAAAGTACTTTCTTCTATTATGTTGAAAAATTTCTTTAACTACATTTGTAAATGTTCTTCATTATTCAAGTAGCTCTCTTACTTGAAGTTCTCTTCATGGAGTTAACAATTGACTTTTTATAATAAACTCTTCATAGATGTAAAGAATAAACCTATTAATGTATCAATATAATACTACTACAATAAAATTTTTATGTTACGGATACAATAGACATATCATTTTCACTGCATATTAGTGTCAATGCTTTGATTGTACACACCATCCTTCATATTACAGTGCTAGATAATAATTAAAATTCTGGAAACAGTAAGAATTTAGAGAAATATAAGGATTTTAGAGAAATGTAACATTTTACCCTCTCTTCTCTTGACAATCACATCTTCAGGATTAAGTATATCTCGTTCTAATAATTCAGTGACAGGTCCTTTTACAGGAATATTCCTGTAAATATCAACTTTAATGCGACGCAATTCCATAGTATTAACCTGTGCATTCTGAGGACCTCTAAACAAAGGTACTGTTCCACTTGAAGGCCCGTCTAATCTAAAGAAAATTCAATCATAATGTGTTAAATTAAATGTAATCAATATAGTTTTTATATTAAAATGATCAGATATTCTTTTTTTCAGCAAAATGTGTTCTCTTTCTGGGCAGGTTCTTCGAACTAAAGAATTAGATTTCTGTTTGCTCTTGTTTATAAAAACGGTCTTAGTTTCCTATTTTATTAATAAAACGTCATGCTTGTTTAAAAATGTTATTACTGCCATCGTCACTGTAAAATTGATGATAAGTAACAGTACAATAATTTCCAATAAACAATAGAATAACATTTCTTTAATTTGCAAGTATTTTTATACTATTTACTTATATTATCTCGTAAGCAATTTTTTCAAATAAATTGTTTTATAACAATTACCCCTTATTTTTTTATTTTATCTCATTGAAATATTCTTTCAAGATATGTCCAAGTTCTAGTCATCTTATCTCTACCAATATAAGCTTGGAACATAATAAAGATACAGGCATGTGGTTATACATGTACAGTCGCAAACTCACTTTTCATGTAGACTACCAGATTTGGAGGCAGTTGATGCAGATCTACCTCTGTACTGAAGATGCGAGGAAGATCCACTACTGCTTTTGCTTCGACTATGACGCGAGGATTTGTCCTCGCCATATTTTAAAGCTTGCGCACGTTTCCTTTCATACTCTAAAATCTTTTGCTGTTTCAACTTTTCATGCTGTCTCTCACGCTCTTGCTGGCGCTGCCACTCTCGTCTACGTCTCTGCTTCTCTTCCTCAGTTCTTGAACGTAAAACTGAATAAGAATTATGATCTTCATTCCGTGTCGATCTTGACGACTCCTCATTGCCCCGAAAAGTTGTCGATCGCATTGAATTCATTGTTGGGAATACTAAGTGACGCGCTGCTGAAATATATTCCAAAACTTAGATTTTAAGTAGCGTAAAAAATATCTCTTAGCACATATCTTCCTTATTAATAAAAAAGATAAATTTTATAATTTTATTTTTAGTATCATGTCAAACAATTCTATATTACGTTAAAAATGTTTCAAATATTATCAATTCTTATAAGAAAATTGAGAATTCATACATTTTCAACGTAAAATAAACACAACATCACCTGGGAAAAACAGTAAATTCAAACTAAAGCTAGCGTTTTCAACTACAATATGAAGTCATGTAGAAAATATACAAGTATATCCAAGCTTGAGATTCATACAGTTTTATGAATGCTTGCAAAACAATATTTCTTTATTACGGAGTTCAATAATACATTTAAAAATTAGCAATCGTCTTGAGGTTTCTTTAGACAAATGTACATACAAATTACATGTTTAATATATAAAATATAATATCATGTGGTATTTACTTTCGCTTTTCATCTTATCACTCATTTATTCTAGCACAAGAGTGTCACTTATTTTCGTCTAGCATTGAGCTCGCGTAGGAATGTTTTTGTGTATACTTGAACCACTAAAAACTAAATACTTACCATTAAACTTTTGCGATCGAGTGGAAAATAGATTCCTGCTGGAATGTAATTGTACACAGCTTTCACACACTGATCAAAGAATAATTGTCGGTTTTGTTACTAACGCGACAGCAGGCCAATTCCGAAATTCACCAAGCAAAATTATAAATAGTTACAAAAGAGATAGGTTTTTTGGCAAAATTATCATAAGAACTATTCAAGCCTTGCGCATCGTAAGAGAAACTGATAGAAATTCGATCTCACTGCAACCGTGCATGAAACAACGGATTTGAATCTTTAAAAGGCAACAATCCAAAGAGAGAGAAAATGATTTGTCGATCGATGTCGAAACGATATCGAATCGCATCCTCAAATTGATGTCGAATTGGCGTCAATTTAACATTTGTTGATGTCGATTCGACATCGTTTCAATATCGATCGATTCATTTCTCGCTGGGAATGAGCCTAATACCGGATATTAGCTTACAATTAGTACAATATTTTTTAGAGCGTTCAAATAAAAGCAAAGATTAATTTAATATTTTGTCAGAACTCCACGTAACACATTCGCCATATTCTAACTGACAATCAGTCCCCACTCCCCACCCTCAGGGCGGCGTTACATGGAGCGTAAAGGCTGGTTTGTGCAAGCAGAGAGAAGCCTGAGAGATGTCACGGCCCCGTTTTTCGTGATTGACGAATGCGATACGCCCTCTGTGGACATTGAAAACGTGGACATTGAACTACGTAGCCAATTTGCACATTTTGCTAAGTGGGTAACGCAGATTTGCACAATTTTAGCCCCGTCCCGCGCTATGGTTAGATCTCATGCAATGATCTTGTACTTAAAATAATCTTAAGTACAAGAGCATCGTACAGGACCTGACTATAACACGAAACGCAACCAAAATTTCGCAAATCTGCGTTACCCACTTGGCAAAATGTGAACATTGGCTACGCAGTTCAATGTCCACGTTTTCAATGTTCCCAGCGGGCGTATCGCATTCGCCAATCACGCAAAACGGGGCCGGGCAATCTCTCGGGCTTCTCTCTGGTATGAGAGAGGGGGGAAGGTGGAAAGTGGGGGGAAGGGGGTGGGGCGGGGGGGGGGGGGGGGGGGGGAAGGGGGGGG
>NW_011967057.1:79332-86761 GCF_000949405.1 Vollenhovia emeryi | reverse complement strand
CAGTTCAATGTCCACGTTTTCAATGTCCACAGAGGGCGTATCGCATTCGCCAATCACGAAAAACGGGGCCGTGACATCTCTCAGGCTTCTCTCTGGTGCAAGGCCGTACCCGTTAACTTATGGCGGAATCGGTAAAAATTAACCAATTACAGTCAATTATTCTCTTCACTTTTAACGGTGATTGGACAATTTTTACCGATTCCGGCATAAGTTAATTAAACGCAGACAAGCGCAAATGCTGTTCTTACGAAAAAGTTGCAAGTTGATTGGCTAAAAGCCGTGTGAACTGATGCGAACAGCCAATCGATTCGAAAGCTTTCCGCAAGAGCAGAATTTTCGCGTATACGTTTCTCTTTCGAAGGAATTCAAGAATTGAGCCCCTGTACGGGAATTCTGTAACTTGCAATAGTAGCGACAGCCAATGGCGAGGACGATTTTCGAAGAGTTATGAAGTGTAATTAAAAAGGTTTGTGAGTGATTCAGATAATTTTAATTAAATATTTATTAACTGGAAGTTAGCCGGAATTCAACGGTAAAAAATTTCATTAGTAGTTTCCCATCTATGATACTGAATGATTTAAGACATAAGAAATGCTCGTCACCAACACTTCATTCTACTTTTACACATTTTAATCCCAGTGTAGAACGGGCATATATAATGCGTTACTTGAATGCGTGAAACTACAATTTTTGTCTGAAGCAATTGTTTCTAAATGTATAATTTTCGACAAATTTTGGGGCTTTCATACTCTTTCCTCGCCCTGTATGTATATCAGTGCTTCAGAAAGAAACTATGTTAAATTATATTTTTTGCAAAAATATAATTTTTATTTTTTGAATCTGCTTGTCAAGCTACACAAATATACGCAAGATACATACATATACATATACAAGTATGCAAGATATTAAAACTTATATATTAACTTCTACTCATATCTATATTTTTCTTAAATGTAAAATCAATATTTATCTACTGTAACGTAATAATATTTTATTATTTTATGAAAACATTTTAAAAACAAACTTAAGAAATATATTTGTAAGGTAACACTATATAGTTTCCTAAAAATCTGATTAAAACTAGCAATTTATCATATGCTATTTAGTTTAACTAGATAAAAGTATTGTAGTAGATTGTAAAATCTTGAGTGAAGAATAGTAACTTCCGTAGTAACTTTCTGTAGAAAACTATCTTCCAATGAAAAAATATATCAAACTATGATGTAAAAATACAAGGTAAAACATTGCACATGTAACCAATTTTTTGGAGCAAATTGTTCAGTGGTTCTTGCTAAATTCAACCGCACTTATTTGCAGTTTGAAGGTTTGGGGCGAATTTCTGATCGATTACGAGTGCGCATCCACGGGAATGTTACACCTGGTATTCTTGCACCATGTATCAAACTATCTTCTAAAATTGTCTTCCGTTGCTGATAAATCGTGACATAACTTACTTTATCAATACCTTAAAATTTATATTTTTATAATTAACTAAGAATTTAAAACATTAATAATATTCTATTATTATATTATGACACACGGCAACGGCTACGCATAATAACTCCACGCACGGCTAGCAACGCCGATCGTGGGACGGCCGCATCTCGCCGCTTGAATTGGGTAGTAAGGCGGGCTAAAGCCAACGGCACACGATACCATTTTTCCTTCTGAATTGCTTATGAGAGGCAATCAGGACGCAGAGTTTTAGATTAGGTAACTTAAGGCTAAAGCCGACGGCACACGATACTATTTTTTTTCCTACTGGATTACTTACAAAAGCCAATCAGGATTTAGCCTTAAGTCACCTGATCGAAAACTCTGCATCCTGATTGGCTCTCGTAAGCAATCCAGTAGGAAAAATTGTATCGTGTACCGCCGTTGACTCAAGACAGCGATTTTTAATAACTCATTGCGAAAATTGTAAAATGGTAGAGGACTTCTCGACTGAGTCTAGTCGACTCTATCCAAAAATAAGAGGTGAAGCGATTATATTACATATCCTTTATAATCTAATTAAATTAATTATATAGAATATGACGCTATGTAATATTTGAATTGTTATTTGTAATGTATAAACATTACTTGGATGAATTTAGCGAATTTACATTAGACTGAATTACATTATTTTGATTCGATACATATTGTTGATTCGATACATTATTATGATTATTATGATTGATTCGATACATTACTTGAATTTGGGGATGTCCTAATCTGTACATACCCGGAGGAAATCGTGGTAAAAATGGTCTGGCTGATACCATTACAGCAGGGTGTCTGCCTCTTGCCATATGAGGAATTTGTCCTCTTAGACCTAATGGGAACATAGGGCTTACTACGGGTCTCGGAGGGAAACTCTAAATGTAAATTAACAAAAAATAAATATATTAGAAATACAATTTTTGAACAAATTAAAAACATTTAGGTCAATAGTTAAATTTGTATTATGTAATATATAATTTACATACGCCACAATAGATAGGGACAGGTATTGGTGGTTCAATACAATGCGGCACTATATCTCTTCGCTCCCTCGATCTATCTCTATTCTTATTTCTATCCCTGTCTCTATCTCTGTCTTCGTCCCTATACCTGTCCCTGTATCTATCTCTCTCTCTCCTTTCATAACAACGTTCACTTGATCTTTCACGATATCTGTCGCGATAAGATTTCTCTTCCAGAAGTGGCCTATAAGAATAACGATTAGTAATTGCCTTCATAAATATTAAAGAATAGTCTTGCCCATTCTTTTTCTACAAATGATATCTCTAAATCATAACGAATTGAAAGTAATTTAAATATTTAAAATAATGGAAATAATATCAATTTAATAAAAACAGAGAATCTGTATTAATGATTTCACTCCATACCTAGAGTATGAGTTATGCAGTTCTCTAGAACGCGATCGATTAGTGTCGTGTTTACTTGCATTTCCTTCTATATATTTTTCTTCATATTCTCTGTGTTTCTCTAAACGGCTTCTTCTACAAAATACGCAAAGAAATTATACTTTTCAGTAATCTACAACAGTTATTTAATTATTTGTAATTATATAATACTTTTTGCTTTCATTTTAAAAACAAGATTGAAGTTTTCTATTAATAAGTAAATAAAATTACAACTAAATAAAACTTAGCTGTACCCCTCATTTTTACGAATATGACAACTTTCTGTTTTGTTATCCTGATGCTTCAAATCTATGTGATGTCTAAAATCATTAAAAAAATTAATTAAAGAAGGTACATTTATTACAAAAAGAATATTGTTATCATGAATATAACAAACCTAGATTGATAGGAAGATGGATATTCAGAACTATAAATACGAGTTCTAATTGGACTCTGGGATAAAGACCGTCTTCTCGATGTACGTGACTTGATTGTCGAGGCTGTAATATTACATAGTATTAATACTGTAATATATGTATTATATTTTTTAAATTATAATGCTTATTATGAAATTGCAAAAATCAAAAACTAAAATATTAATCAGTTTTTGACATACAAGATAATTTTCGTTTATCTAATTACAAACACTTTTTAACTTTTCGCAGAATTAGAGTACTTTGAAAAACATTCGGTGTATATTTATACATTTATTAATTTGAATTTAATCAGTTCAAGAATTAATAAATTGTGTGGTGATCGTTGCGTAGAAAGTTAAGTGCTGTTCTAGAGAGACAAAGACCTGAGTTCAAATCTGACTAGAAATCATCGGTTTTTATTGGATCGCCACCTCTCAGAAGGAAGAGTCAATTTACCGAGAATATATTTGCCAGGAAATATGTATAATGTAATATGGTGGAGATCGTGGCACAGAAGATTGTGCGCTGGTCTGGTAATCCGAAGATTCGGGTTCAAAACCAAACAAAACATTGTTGGTTTTTCATTCGATCGCCACATAGCGAAGTGGATATAGAGAGAGGTGTTATAAGAGTTTTGGGCACATTCCTTCAAAAACGCCTTGTAATTCTAAGGGGAATCAATAAAATGTATTTACATTTACATGTATAATGTAATACATACTTGATTGTTCTTTGTCTATGGCTACGACTCTACGTCGTTCTTCTACTTCGTTAGATTTGATCGTAGCTTTTTTTATGTCTTCTCTGTCGAAAATTGGTTTGCATCCTTCTCCTGTATAGTTATTACATTATTTAATGACAGAATGCCAAGATATATATAGATAAGTGAGAAATAAATTGAGATAAGAATAATTTATAGCTTTCTTATTATCTAAATTGAATTTTTTAAGATTTACTTATTGGTTTTTATTTATTATTATTAACTATTATTGTAATAGCAACAATAGAAATATTAATAAAAACTACATTGAAAAATAAAATTAGTATTCACTTGGCTTATGACAAAGCAATACAATATCTTACGACTTCTAAACGCGTTAATTTAAATAACAAATATCGAAAAATTGTAATTCAAAGTATGATCAAAATGTTGCATAATTCTGATATGTATATGTATATCAGTGCTCAGAAATAAACAATGTTAAGTTAAATTTTTTGCAAAAACATGATTTTTTAAATCTGCTTCTCAAGCTATAGGTACTATGATCTACATTACATATAATTCTCATATAAGAACGTTTTAAGTTACAGTATATTTGCTTTCTAGAAAATCTCTTATAGCAAAAATATAAAACAAAAATAATAGATAAAGTATTCTTCCCATGTTGAAAAATATCTTGAACTAGATTTGTAAATGTTCTTCATTAGTATAGGTATCTCTCTTGCTTGATGTTATCTTCATGGAGTTAACAATGGAGTTTTTATACCAAACTCTTCATAGATGTAAAGAATAAACCTATCAATCTAACTACTACAAGAAAACTTTTATGTTACTGGTACAATAGACATTATTACCACATATTACTGTCAAGGCATTGATTGTAACATCATCTTTCACATTACAGTGTTAGATAATAATTAAAATATTGAAAACAGTATAAATTTAGAGAAATATAACATTTTACCCTCTCTTCTCTTGATAATCACATCTTCAGGATTAAGTATATTTCGTTCTAATAATTCAGTGACAGGTCCTGTTACAGGAATATTCCTGTAAATATCAACTTTAATGCGACGCAATTCCATAGTATTAACCTGTGCATTCTGAGGACCTCTAAACAAAGGTATTGTTCCACTTGAAGGCCCATCTAATCTAAAGAAAATTCAATCATAATGTGTTAAATTAAATGTAATCAATATAATTTTTGTATTATAATAAAATCATCAGTTTTTTTTTCAGCAAAATGGTTCTCTTTCTGGATAGGTTCTTTGAACTAAAGAATTAGATTTGTTTACTCTTGTTTCTAAAAATGGTCTTAGTTTCCTATTTGATTAATAAAACGTCATGCTTGCTTAAAAATTATTATTGCCATCGTCAATGTAAAATTGATGATAAGTAAAAAACAATACACAGTCAAACAAATTTCTACAAAGAATAGAATATAATTTTTTGGATTCCCGAATATTTTTCTATTCATTTATAATTATTTATACTATATCAAAGGCAATTTTTGAAAATAAATAATTTTATAACAATTATTTTTATTTTTAATTTTATCTTGTTGAAATATTCATTCCAGATATGTTCAAGTTCTAGTTATCTTATCTCTATCAATTATTAATACGAGCTTGGAACGTAATAAAGATACAGGCATGTGGTTATACATATACAGTCTCAAACTCACTTTTCATGTAAACGTTGTAAACTATCAGATTCGGAGGCAGGCGATACAGATCTATTGCTTTTGCTTAGACTATGAAGCGAGGATTTGTCCTCTGCATATTTATATAATTGTGCACGTTTACTTTCATACTCTAAAATCTTTTGCTGTTTCAACTTTTCATGCTGTCTCTCAAGCTCTTGCTGGCGCTGCCACTCTTGTCTCTGTATCTCCTTCTCTTTCTCAGTTCTTGAACGTAAAACTGAATAAGAATGATGATCTTCATTCGGTGTCAATCTTGACTTCTCATTGTTCGAAAAAGTTGTAGATTGTATTGGATTCATTGTTAAGAATATTAACTAAAGCGCTGCTGAAATATATTCATTATTCAAAACTGTAGGTTTTAAGTAAAAAATATTTTTTAGAAAGCATTCAGGTTTGTTGACCTCATCTTGCAATTTTAATGGTTTAAGTGTCGCTACGTTTTGAACATGGGTTTTGATCCTTTGGGAACGTAGCGACACTTAAACCATTAAAATTGCCAGATAAGGTCAACAAACCTGAATGTTTTTATTATTCCATTTTTAAGATGATAATGTTGAACAATTCTATATTACACATACAATTGTTTAAAATATTATCAATTGTATATTCAAATATTTCTTATAAGCAAATTGAAAATTCATACACTTTCAACGTAAAATAAACACAATATCGCCTAGCATAAACAATAGATTCAGAATAAAGCTAGAGCTGTGGCTTTTCAACTAAATATTTAGATATGTAGAAAATACAAGTATATACATAATTCAGACTGACAATGTAACATCATATTATTAGAACAAACAAGAGGCTTAGAAAGTAAAACTGGTCCCCTCTTGGAAATGTTTTTTGTACGTTATGTACACTTGAATCATTAAAAAAATACTTACTTAATTAAAACTGCGAGCTTGTGAAAAATTGATTCCGACTGGAATGCAATTGTTGATAGTCTTTGCACACACTAATCAAAGGAAATTATCCGTTTTGTCAAGCAAAATTACAAATAGCTATAAGAGAGATAGGTTCTTCGACAGAAAATAGTTGAAGACTTTTATTACGAGAATTATTCAGCCTTGTGCATCGTAAAAGAAACTGATGTTAAATTCGATCTCCCTGCAACCGTGCAAGAAATAATGGACTCAAATATTTAAAAGATCACAACGGGCATAGTACCGGATATTAGTTCACAAATAGCACAATATTTTCTAGAGCGTTCAAATAAAAGCAAAGATTTAATATTTTGTCAAAACTCACGTAACAGATCCGCCATATTCTAAACCTAACTGACGTGCTCCCTCACTCCATCATGCTATCATTAATGCCCGTTTCTACCAATGCAGTTTAAAGCCTATCACACAATGCCAGGCAACAGGCAACAGGAATAGGGAATAGAAGTTTTGACGCGTTGGATTCGTCGGAAATTTTCTTCCAACCATAGACATATAAAGCCCGCTGCAGACGATGCTATTTTTCCTGCTGGATTGCTTGCAATTTACTAAATTACTAGGAATCCTGAGTGCTGAATGGTGCAACGATAGTAATTTATTAGATTGCAAGCAATCCAGCAGGAAAAATAGCATCGTCTGCAGCGGGCTTAAGTCCCAGTCTACAATAGAGATTTAAGCCCTAAGCCTTAAGAAATTGACTAATCACAGTCGCGCATTCTACTCATACTTGACCGTGATTGGCCAATTTCTTAAGA
>NW_011967057.1:67651-78864 GCF_000949405.1 Vollenhovia emeryi | reverse complement strand
ATAAATCATCTATTGTAGACTGGGACATAGGCCGGTATTCATAGTCCGTTCTTATATTTAAGATCATCTTAAGTATGCTCTTAATGTGTTTTCAACCAATCACAGAGCTGTATTAGCGTCTTAAGACGATACTTAAGATGATTTTGAAATGAGAATCGACTATGAATACCGGCCTAAAAGATAGACTGCTTATGAGGTAGTGGGGGATGTCCTTCTGAGGGAAAAGGACAACACCAATTTATTTGGGTATCTATCTTCTTCTAGTGTACGTGATCACGTGGGCGTGATCACGTGATCGCCCACGTGATCACGTTATTGCTTTGGTGTGCCGGAATTCTTTTAAGACGAAACCTTAACCTCAAGTCTTCGAGTCTCGTGCGGTCTCGTTATTGCAACGGCTTTTTCATCTATTTCCTGGCGGAATAAAATTAAAGTATCTCTGGAAGTGAGAGAGAGTCACGCACGTTCGAGGTTGTTTCAGACTATCAAATCGTACTGAGATAACGCGTGCCATGATTACGGCGACCTGCAGGTTACTGTTTCCTATCAATAGGAAACAGCTTAATCCGCGTAATTTCTTTTGTACTAGGTAAAGAAAATCATTCTGCTTCTGCATAGTCAATAATCTCAATCCGAATAATATTTTTTAAACGTTCACAAGTTACGGAGCCACGTGATTTTATTTTTCAGTTTTAATTAATATGCATGAAACAAAGTGATCAAAATAATAAATAAAACATTGTTTAGTTTGTATTTAAATAAAATTTAATGCGAAGGGATCTCTTAACCATCTAGACAATTGTAATAAAAATTTTTTAATTGTTTATTAGGGAATTTGCTTCTGCACAAGATTTTACTACGTCTAAGTCGAAACAGGGGGTAGAAAAAGACTCTTTACCCCTGAAACCAAAGAAGCCGCTGAATGTATTTTTGCTATATTATAACTCCATACGAAGCAAGCTGCAAGAGGAGTATCCCCAGTCCAAGTCAACGGAGCTTGTGAAAAAAGCGTCGGAGAAATGGGCGCAAATCGACCCGATGCTAAAGCAGAATTTGCAGAAGCAATATCTCGAGCAAACCTCTGTATATAAGCAGAAACTAATGGATTATGAGAATTCTTTAACTGACGAACAGAAGATGGAAATAGTACAACAGTTATTGAAGAAAGGACATACTTTGAAGAAGGGAGAAATTAAACAAGTATTTATGTTAAGATAACATCTATCATTTATACACATACACTAAGAATTCTTGATCATACAATGCCTTGTATTTTTTTTGCAGAAACTTATGGAACTTGGGAAACCAAAGCGACCATTGTCTGCCTTCATGTTATTCTTGCAAAGTAAAAGGGTTGCCAAAAAGCCACAAGTATCACATAAAGTAAGTTAATTGCACAATCTAAGCCTCGTGTTCCTTTATTTTAATATTAAAATTTAAAAAAATTTTTTTCATACATATTTTTACAGATGTACTTTATTACGTATATAAAAATACGTGTCTAACAAGATATCTGGAACTTGCAAGTGTTTTTTTAAGCTGTTTTAAATAGCTTCTTCTTTTTTAGGATTGGATAAACAGTGTGACTGAAGAGTGGAAAGATTTGACGCTGGAAGCTAAAAATAAGTACAGCGCAGAAGCAAAAGATTTGTACGAAAAGTACAAGGTCGAGGTGAAAAAATGGGAAGAAGATATGATTCAAGCAGGTCATTATAATTTTGTAAGGTCCGGTGTTAAACACGAACTCGAGACTCATAAGCGTAAGAAATAGGATTCAGAGTGCCCCAACCAACGTAGTATGCCCATCGCTGAATCCATTGCTGCAAATTTCTCCAATATTAGAATCGAAAACAAAGAGAACATAAAAATAGGTTGGGGCACTGATAGCGCACAGTGTACATTTGGAAATGATCCTGATACTAACACTGGTAATAAGAAGACTGCATTAACTTAGAATAAAGCTTACGTTTGCGCAGTCGGCTAAATTACATTTGCGTCTGGTTTTTAGATCGACGACACGGGTCCGCGGATGTACTTTACGACAACAAAGATACTTTGCAACCTACAATGGAGCATCCAAGGAATACGGCAATGGATACATCGATAAACGATGTTAAAAAGACAGTTGTACAACCTCACGATACACATATACATACACAGATATATACATATTTTATCTCTACGTGGAACAGAGCTTTGACTGCTCTAAAAGAGATTAGTGAGAACTGGAAGACGGTAAGAGAATACATGTTTATTGGCACAGTCGGTATTCTGATATCAATATTTTGCGTTTTGAATCTTATGTATAAGTGAGCACCGTTTGCGTATACGAAAACCTATTGAGTAACTTGTATTTTATTTTTATACATTATGCACCTTGTACTATACATATTTTGTTTCCATAATAAATATTATTCCGTAATTTATATAACCGTCATTTCTGTATAAAGTGTTCCTTAACTGTTACGTTAATCGGTCAAGCCATCCTTGTTTGCACATAATATGTAGAGATTAGCATCGAATATCGCTACTTTAACAATAAGTTTCATTCTTTAAATGCACATACTAACATTTTATCTTTCCTCTTGTTTTTTATAGAAATTATACTAACCCAAACGAGGTGACTATTATGACGATGACTGCAGCAGATACATGTGATTTATACTGTCAACGTTTTATATAAAAAATATATATATGCGTGTTCATTATATTTACATCATTGGCGATTGTGAGGTTTATCGTGAAATAACATGAATTATTTTTCATCTTATTATTTCTTTTCTCTCATGTGCCTATGTATAATTTTCTAATGTTTATAAATGACAAATGCTTGAAAGTTTGCAATTTACAAAACAACATGTGTACACACCATTTTTCCGTCTAGAATTAGTTAATATCGCTATCATCTGTATCATATATGGTCCATCAGGTTCCACGTTGCAATCCAACTTTCCCAATTTTGACTTGGAACTATAGGTTTCCATTTTTTGTCTCTTTCTTAATCTCTACTTATATTCAAATAGCATAAAAAAATACAGCGCGCTTACATGCGCATCTACAACTTCATAGTCAAATTCCT
Organism: Vollenhovia emeryi; assembly: GCF_000949405.1. NCBI lineage: Eukaryota > Metazoa > Arthropoda > Insecta > Hymenoptera > Formicidae > Vollenhovia > Vollenhovia emeryi. The sequence goes on along the minus strand of NW_011967057.1, from coordinate 75,785 downwards.
CTATTTTAAGAAGAGACAAACGTATAGAATAGGAGATTTATATAAAAAGAAGTTAACATGTGAAGAAACTATTATAGCTGAAGTCTATTTTTTGTGAGCTCAAGTACTTTTACATATTGAAAGATTAAGAAAGCAAATAAAAAAGATTTGGCGCGTTGATCCGCCGACGAATAGATCATCCGGTTAGCCTTCCGTGTCGTAAAAGGAGACTAATAGGACTGAGGACAAGTAGCCGTAAAGGCGGAGTAAAGAGAAGATCAGAATACAGGGAAGATAGTAGTAAAAAAGGAATAATATATTAGGCCCCCTTGAAAAAAAATTTTGGCCTTTTTTTATTCGCTTAATCGATAATTTTAAGTCTTAAAAATGATATTCTATTGGTTTAAATGTCAAATCAACCTTTTTTTTTAAGTTTTGAATCGATTTAGTGAAGCGTGTCGTGGACTGCTTAGGTAAAGTTAAATGTGCTCAGTACATTGGTGATGGTGACAGCAAGACTTTTAGAGGAATCCTTGATGCTCAGCCTTATGAAGTCTTTGTCATTCATAAAAAAAGTGTTGTAACATAGACAAAAATTTTCAACAATTGGAACACCATTGCAACAGCATATTCCTGAGACTAAATCAAGGGAAAAAATCCTGTATTACTTTTCTCTCTGACAAACAGTTATCGAGATATCATAAGCTAAACATTGAAAAAGTTATAAATTTACTCTCGAATATCTCAAAAAGTATTAGGCAAGTAAAAAAATGTTTTAGGCAAAAGTTGTTCGTATTAATTAGTAAAACAAGATAGTATACTAAACGATAGAGGGTTCCGTTTAAAAATGGAAGGTGACCTTTACGTGACCTTCAAGCAACTCGTCAAGGTCAAACTAATGGCACCATCTTATGTCCCCCTTCGAACCAAACAACTTTTGTCTGAAACGTTTTTTTCTGCGATCAAAAATAAAAAGTTATTTAGGGTGAGATATTAAATTGGGACACCCTGTATAACCAGTAGGCGTTTCCAAAAGGGAAAATTAAAAAAAAAGAATGAACGTTTAAACAGAAAAATTGGAAATCGCGTAAAATCGAGATACGACCTTGCGAAAGAGATCACTCGATGTATGTTTGAAAAATGAGAATCCCTCTTGTTCGCAAATTGCTCGAATTAAAACGCCGAACGACTTAACCTCTAATTACCGCAAGCGTCCAATACCGTCAGCGCGAAAAGTCCAACCGACAAGGAGAGGAAGGAAAGGAAGGACTGCAGAATCATGCCATTCGCATCGTAGAGGGTCGCGAGTGCGCGACTGCTGCCTCGCTGCCCATCCTCGATTGACGCGCAGTTCGGCTGGACGCGCGCGTGTATACAAGTTGTTGTTGCAGGGAGATCGCGCGCGCGCGCCCGCTGTCAACAACGTGCACTCGACTCGAGCACGACGATGGCCGAGACCAACGCCAGGAGGGAAGCGAGGAGGCGGCGAATATTGGAGAACTCGGAGAGCCGTCTACGCAGAATTACGGGGCGAGAGTCGCGCGATGTGGGCGAAGTCGAGGGTAAATATAACCAAGCAGGGCGAGCCGCGCGAGAGTAAATACACTTGTGGAGCTTTTGCGAAGATTTAACGGCACGTTGGACGATAAACGCGAAGGATCTCGACGAGCGCGGCCGGTTGGCGAGATTTGACGGCCCGCCCGCGATTCAGGCGGTAACTGCAGCAGCTTGTTGGCTCTGCATTAAGTTTGTGCTCTGCCCTGCTTAAAATATTAGAATACGATCAGATTACATCAGATTACATGCAACTTCAATGTAAATAAATAGAGTTTTATTAACTTAATGTAGTCTGATCATGTTCTATTACTTTAAACAGGGTGTCAGTCGAATGACTGAGATACCTGATGCCACACTAGCTTACACGTCTTGTGTTAAATCTATAGTTTTTCTGTCAAGATTGTAGCGAATGGAACTTGTTCTAGACAGACTTGGTCGGCTGTCCGGTTCCAGGATAAACGTTGTTATTCAGCAACGAGAAGAATCCTAGGACAAACCTGCATAGCGTATAAACATATGCATAAGGAGTTGGACCATAAGTGCATGTATAAGGAAATAAACCAATCAATTTCTTTATGCATATGCTTACGCGCTTACGCAGTTTGTCTGGATAGACCCTCAATGCATGTTTGTGTCTCCTCAACGCAGACTACTTCGTTAAGTTGTGATTCTGTTACAACATGCTCTTGCATCATGTAACAGCTAGAAAAGGCGTGCATTGATCAGCCAGAAGTTGAAACCATTGATAAATTCAATTTCCAGACGCAAGGACAAATGTAGCTCAATTCTCTCTTCACTGTCTGGAACAAACAGCCGCCTTTATGTTTCACTAATTGAAGTGCGTTTATTGACGAGCGTTGTATTGAAATCTAGGTTCATCAAAATTAGACTGGTTTCCAATCCCTGACAATGAGTTCCAAGCTGAAATGTTGGTGCAACCAACTAGCAACCTGTAGCATAAAAAAAGTCTTCTATCTATTCTCGCTGTGATTCCTTCAGATATTTTGCACGACTAATATTTAGTCTCACTGCCTTTTGAATGTTTATTGAGCTTGCATAGATACAGTTAAAAAATCTTTTGCAGACAACGACCCAGTGGGCAGCGACAGTCTTAAAGCGGAATTGAATTTCGAGGAGGACAATATCAGAAACGGCACGTGCAATATCGGTGACAATGCGACACTGCAGGACCACGAGAGATTCGAAAACGTGCACGAGGGCTTCTTGAACGACACCAGCGATAAAAATGCACATTCCCCAGAGCAAATGTCCAAGATAAAATTTATATTGTGCACGTTATTGTTCAATCGTGCCAATCTTATCTTGCTAGCTGGGATTGTCAATATTTTGCTAGTACTGAAACTCGACAATTTATTTCGGCAGGTACGTGTGTGTGTGTGTATGATCTTACATTTCATCGAGATGCCTATGTTAATAACTTGTGTACTGTTCATACTTGCAGGCAGTTATTATACCTTATTTGTTCTTGATGGTAGGACGTGTCTACCGCTGTATGACATTACACGAGGCACAAGACGGCAATTTGTTAAGTGCCGTTTTGTTATTGTGCAATATCAAGCCCAGATTCGTTTATATGTGCAAAGTGTCGTTTACGTTATTTACCATAGTTCTTAACGATTTCTGTTTGTACATGTTTAGTTTTGTATTGATGCGCTATGTCGTCGTTCGTTACTACTACCATGACGCTGCAGTACCACTGAATGCATAATTATTCGTGGTAATTGCGTGAATACATTGGAGTTCTATTGACGAGAACTTTTGTACAGGTGAAAAAGACGTTCTTGGAGGAATACAAATTCCGATAAACTGCACCGTTGAGAAACGTACAGTTGTATCGGACTTTTTTACGTCTTCGTTGTGTCGTGACTGAATGCATGCGCAAGTGTCGTGTACAAACACATCAATTTTTCTAGAATACATGTAATTATATATAATTTAAAAATAGATTTTGTACTTGTAATACAATTACTCTTTGTAACTCACATTTGTGTCAAGGCTGTAAATTCGCAACGTTTTGAAAATCTCTTCCCGTTTCTTTTTCCACGGTTATTAAAGTTATCTATTTTAAGCGCGTTGATAGGATTATGTAGAAATAAAAAGTGGAGTCGATAAGCGGTCACTCGACGTTCTATCTCTATTTTATGGAAATAAATATGGAAATACAAAAAATAAATACAAAATAAACTTAATCTTGCAATATTAATTTTAGAGGAAAGTCTTCTATTACGAGATAGGATTCTAATATGGGATAGTGGGGTTTCTGTTAAATTAATAGGCATCGTCAGTGGATTCCACCATAAAATTGCCCATGGAGCAAAATCTGTTAGTGGAAAATTCATTGGTACATCGTGTAATCGTTGCGAAAAAAGATTTGTGATTGAATTTAGGTGCTGAAAACCTATTTCATATTAGAAATCTATCTCATAATAGAAAACCTCTACGATCCTGATCTAAAAGCAAGAAATACAGGTATCTTTAAAAATCAGTAGCTTTCCAATTTGCGGTTGAAATGTCTTGAAAATAATTTATGGATATATGTGCCTCTCCTTTTGTTCCTCTCGGGAAAACCTGTATTCTAAAGGAGAATTTAAAAGTTGGCGCGAGATACAATCGTATCTAAATGGCTGCGTGCAGCAGAGAGAGCTACTTTGCTGTTGCAAAATTCGTAAGTCTGATTGGCGTATGCTCTTAGATTCAGCCAAGACTTTTACAACGGTTGCGAAGCAGCTTTTTCTATTGAACACAGTCATTGATTGGCCAGAGAATTTTTTTATCTAGGAGAGACTTGCGATAGCACCGAGACGCCTTATCGGTGCACCTTACGTATGCAATGTTGATTTCTGATTTCTTTTTGCCTGTTTACCGCCGACTGGTGGAAGTCAAGGTACCTGTCCGTTATATAACGCAATTTCTAATGCAAAGTTGATCGCTGAGTATATAAGAACGTTTCTCCGAACGCAAATGATATATAGTTTGATAAGGTTCCTGCAGATCGACCGCGGATCATTTACTCATCGATGCGCACGTGAGATCGTCACGAGTTCATTGAAAGCCCGGAGCGAGATGAAAGATAGAGTTGCGTGCCAAGTAGCCAGCTCGATTCATTCGAGTCCTTACGCAGAGGTGCACGACGTTCCGATGGACGTGATTATCAGACCTTTGCCCCCTGTGGTAAACGAGGAGAAGGTCGAAGGTTTAATGAGCGCGTTGAAAAACTTGGAGACTGAGCAGACGGTACCACCCATCGACGTATTGTGGATTAAAGGGACCGAAGGTGAGGTGTCAAAGTAGCTGCGCAGAGTATACTGTACAATTTTTATATGTATCTGTAACGTTCTTAGTAATTTATCAATTATTATTATATGTGTATAATTATTTTTATTATATGTATTTAATATATTTTTAACATATTCTTAGCAATTTATAAATTCTTAGTAATTATTGTGGTGCTGATCTTGAACTTCTCCAGCATATTTAAGAGATTAGACGATTGCAAAGCGCAGATCTAGAAGGGGCAATTAAAATTATCTATTGTATGTTTTAGGTGGCGACTACTACTACTCTTTTGGTGGCTGTCATCGTTATACCGCCCATCAGCGATTAGGTAAAGGGTCCATTAAAGCCAAGATAATTCAATCAACGTTGGCGGATTTACGTTGTTATCTGGGAAATTCTACTCCGAACTTGAAGTGATTTTAAGCATTACGCATATGTCAACCGCATACGTACATATGTATACACGCGCGCACGCACACGCATACCCCTGGTAAAAATTCCGTTAGAAACGGATAGAATATGCATTAAATTCTATTTCGCGAAAACGCATAGTAGAACAGTCAGAAACAGATAGAATTTAATGCATGTTCTATCCGTTTCTAACGGAATTTTTACCAGGGACACACAAGTACACACGGGGTGTCCCGAAATAAGCGATGGTTGAAGAGTCATCTGTCAGTGATCGCGAATGTGTACGACATCTAATATCAGTGCACGACACACGGACAGAAGATTCTTTAATCAACACATATGACTGGTTATACTTTAAAGCCATATATGTATAAAAATACCACTTTATGCTACAAAACAGCATGCATTTTCATTACTTAATTTTTCGGAGCTTTTGCGCTGCAATCTTATTATTCTCGAATTTTGAGACACCCTTATATTAAGTGCATTGCATTAGACTTATATGTGAACAACATACATAAATATATATTTACATATTTTTTATTGTTACATTACATTAACTTGAAGAGAAACAATAATGTGCAGTTATTGATTTCATAATAACATTGCTACACACATTACTTTGCAAAGGTATAGGTATATTTACATCGTTATATTTTTATAAATAATATAATCTTTTCTAATGAAGATAGAAAAGCTGAGAGATAAAATTAATTTTGAATAAAACTTTTTTTATGTAAACTACACATGTGATTACTTTGCTACTATTATGTACAAACATTATCCTCTACGAATAAAGAATAAGTTGATCTTTCCATAGAAATTCAATTTTTTGTAAAAAATTTTATTCTGTTTTATTTCAAAATAACTCTTTTGTTCTATTTCTTATTCTGCTGCTTTCTGATTACTCATTTACCATGTAACCATATCAGAATGAGAAAGCAAGTAAAAAAAACTGCAATATTTTTCATATTCTCTATACATATATGCCATTGAAATAAGAACTGAAAGAAAATTGTAAAATAAAATACTTGCACAACGATTTTAGAGAAAATTGACTGTTAAACCCATTACTTGCACAAAAGCTAATTGAAATAAATCTTGAAATAGTTTAAAATTAATTTTCTGTCGCACCAGATAATTAATATGTACATACGTACATACTTGTTATGTATAAAGATATGTGAAATATTTGAAATAAAATTTAGAAAAAACACTCTTCTCTAAGTAATTATGCACAAACTTAAACAAATTTCAAAGAATGTAAAAGTAGGACATCCAAACTCTCATAATGCTGATTTCCTAGCAAATATTAAATTTATAAAAGTATGTGAAAACAATATTAAGTATATTTATTTGTATTTGTCTCAATAAAGATTTCATAACATTGTAAAAATAATAAGTAGCAAATTTTTGACAAAATTAATCATAAAGGAGATACAAATATATTATAATTTTCGAAGTATATTGTATATTATTGTGTAACTACAGTATAATAATTACAATATAATGTATATACTATTCCATAAACAAGTATGTTATCCTTATATTATGCCATTTTATTGATACTCCTCGACTTTTCCATATGAGGACTAGGAACGTACTTATAGTATGTTCAAGTATTTTTAAGACAAAGCTCAAAATCTCTAATAAATTTAGTTCTATCTTTATAATCATTGCATAAGGTGTTTTCTGTATCGATGTTTTCGATTTACTTCTTTCAAAAAGTATGGTTTGTAATTTCTAGTGATATTATCTGCGGATGGATCGTCTATATCCTCAACGGAATGAGATTGATTTGATTGACTTGTAGGTTTACTGTTGCGCAAATGAACAGGTATGATAGACTGTTGTAAATGTAGCAGTTGCGTATTGGTTACCTCACAATCGATTTGCATCATTGTTATACGATTAGGTGGCGTTGAAAACGTACCTGAAAGTGAAAGATGTTTCTGTAATACTATGTATTGTTACATCAACGTCAAATTGACACTTTTCTTCAAGCACAGTTGCACGCATATTCATATAACATTAACATTATTTACCGTTGATAGACACAGCGGGTAGAACTAAAGACATTTTAGGTCTAGCTGTGTTATTTTTCCGGGAAGCTGGCAATAATAAATGTTCGCCGGTAAACCAGACAACGTAAAATGTATCGTCTTTTCTTCCCAAAGCTTCAAATAAAGAAGCATGTTCGCTCAATATCGGAGAAAAGATTTCAATCGCATTATTATCTGGATATTGATCAACGGTAGGCATATCGATCATTTTGTGCATAGTTTTTATTTTTCTATCCCGTGATAAGTAAACCTTCCTTCTTGCTCTTTCCACCAGCGGCGTTCCCGACAGCGATATATTTAACGAATCTGATTGCAACTTTGTTTTCCTCAGAGCAGTCTGATTATCTCGATCAGATTCACCAACGATCCAACGTCTCAACTCGCTATCTAAACGTATCGACTCACTTTGATTAATATACATTGGACATACGGGTTGGTGTAGCGGTATACTTTTATTAAAACTTTCTTCAATTCGATCTTCCATACTGTTATCGTTTTCATCTACCGACCAGAACAATCTTCTGTTATGTTTGTCCTGTATAGGTACTGATAAACTGTTAGACTCAGTTTTTAAATGTACATTTTGTGGATGCGTTCCCCTTAAATACAAATAACAGTTTTACTTTTTTACATGTCTTGTGAAATATAATCCGTGTAAAATATACAAATTTGTGTGCTTAACACAAGAATCTCAATATCTCTATTAATTTATAGAATTTCAAATTTAAAAAATTTATATTTATATACAGGGTGGGCCATTTTAATTTATACAGTCGATTTTTTAAAAAACTAAAAGAGATATGAAAAAATGTTCAGACAACAGTTGT